>NW_008815483.1:0-271 GCF_000699105.1 Pygoscelis adeliae | reverse complement strand
GAAGGAAGGAAGGAAGGAATCTGCAGTATCTCTTGATCATCTTGCTGAAGTACTGGAAGGATTTACTTCAGCGGAGGAATGGCTTTTTTACAACAAGATTGGTTAGTTCAGTATGTTTTCGGGACAAATATACGTTGTCCTTATGATTTTCAAATGTTTGTGTATGCGTGCTTATGCCTTAACGATGATTTTGTTGCTGCGGTATTGCACAGCCCATTCACCAGCACCAGCACCCAGAGGTGCCTTCCAAAAGTTGTTTCGCACCTCGGTT
>NW_008815482.1:0-271 GCF_000699105.1 Pygoscelis adeliae | reverse complement strand
CCTGGGGCAAAGGGGGGGGGTCTGGTCCTTGAAGGGAGGTCCCTGTGGGGAGGTGGGTTTTGACCTGGTTTGGGGTGGGAGAGCTCAGGGGGATGCAGGATGGGGGCCTGGGCGCAAATGATGCTTCCAACCACCGCCCCCCCTGGAGAAAACAAGCAGAGCCAGGTCCCGTGTCAAAGGCATTTATTGCTGCGGGGACTTGCTGCCCTTCACCCTACAAACGGGCAGGGATGCACCGTGGCAAGATCCACCTGCGGGCAAAGCAGGATCC
>NW_008815481.1:0-270 GCF_000699105.1 Pygoscelis adeliae | reverse complement strand
GCCAGCTGCTCCTGGCCGCTGCTCCAACGGGAAAATAAAGGCTGGGGCTTAACGGCCCTCCAGCCCCAAGATAAATGCCCGCGGTTACAGTAATTGCCGTCCCCTAATAGAAGAAAACAAAGGCTCTCGCGGGGTGCCTGCATGCGCGCTGGCAGGATGGGGGCACATCAAAGGCAGCGGGGTTCGTTCAAAGCCCCGGCTTAATTGTCAATTAAGCATGCACGGGGGGGGGACAACACCATGACAACGTGGGGCTGCATGCTGGTGGGG
>NW_008815480.1:0-271 GCF_000699105.1 Pygoscelis adeliae | reverse complement strand
CACTGCCCTTTCTCTCTGGTTCTTTCCAACCCTGTGAACAGCCCTGGAGCTGCTGCAGCAGGAGCAGAGGAGCCAGGGTTCGGCGGGAGGTGGCTGCGCAGCCTGGGCTGGGGGAGCCAACGCAAGCCAAGGTTTTTGCTGGCGCACTAGTCACTTGGAGAACTCATCACTTCACAGGCATCCCCTCATCAACCCCCAATGGGACTCAGGGAACCACAAGTTGTCTGAGAGATCTGCATTTGCCCCAAAATAAAATGTCACCCATGCAGGC
>NW_008815479.1:0-271 GCF_000699105.1 Pygoscelis adeliae | reverse complement strand
CCAAACGTGAGCAAAACGTTGCTTGAAAACGATTAAGGGCGTGACAGAGACCGCGAAAACCCAAAGGCCACTCCGGTGGATCCGAATCAACGTATAGAATACGTGCATATACCGCAAACACAATACAGACAACAACATAAATACAAAACAGGGGAAAATTAGTTGTTGCAGCAGGAGGTCACAAACCCTCAGGGACAGGGGAAAGCGGCGACCTGCAGTCCCGGCATCACCGCCCAGGGGCTGAAAACCCGGCGCAGGCAATATTTGGTGC
>NW_008815478.1:0-271 GCF_000699105.1 Pygoscelis adeliae | reverse complement strand
AACCTTAATGATTCTATGCTTCTATGAGATGATAAAAATGATGGTTGCTAGTGTAATACTATCCCACCTACAAAAGAGTCTTTATTTATTTCTCCAAAGATCAGGATTTAAAAGCATATTCAAGTTTGAGTATTGTTTGGTTTTTTTTTTTATTGTGGCTAATGCTGGAATTTCTTTGTCCAGTAGATTCTGGGTTTTTGATAATTCTCTGTCGCAGATGGAGTGTGACTGCACTTTACTCGTGAGAGAGAAGCAACAATACACTTTATTG
>NW_008815477.1:0-271 GCF_000699105.1 Pygoscelis adeliae | reverse complement strand
CCGGCCGGCCTGGCGGGCTGCGGCACCACCGGCATTGCCTGGCCCCACGCAAACCGCAGCCTGGGCGCTGCCGGGCTCCACGTCCCTCCTGCAGCCGTCTGCAGTGGGGGTTCACCGGCACATCCCCAAGCAGCCAGGGAGGACGTGGGACATGTTGGGGCACGGACACGGGATGTGTCAGGACGTGGATACGGGACGTCTCAAGGCACGGCTGCAGGATGAATCGAGGTGCAGAGAGCAGCCCCCGGGGCTGGACCCGACCCCGCAGCGG
>NW_008815476.1:0-271 GCF_000699105.1 Pygoscelis adeliae | reverse complement strand
CGGGATGGGGATGGGGAGCAGGACAGGGAGCAGGACGGGGCTCCTCGCCCGGGCAGGGATGGGATGGGGGTGTGCAGGGGCGGGATCAGAGCTGGGCTGGCACAGAGTCCCTGCTGGGTGTGCCGGGGTGGATCCCTGCTGTGTGGGGCGGGATCTGGGCTGTGCAGGGAACGGGATCCATGCCATGAATGTACAGGATCTGTGCTGGCACAAAGTCTCTGCTGGGTGTGCAGGGACAGGATCCAGGCTGTGCGGGGATGGGATCTGGGCT
>NW_008815475.1:0-269 GCF_000699105.1 Pygoscelis adeliae | reverse complement strand
TTATAATCCTTTCTAGTCATTGGTCCAAGCGCTTCTTTTTTATTTTCTGTTAGTTTTAAGTTCGACTGCGTGAGAGTGAAGGGTGCTGTGTAGGTCAGCCACATGGTACCGCCCATTAAAATCTCGTGAGGTGACAGCCCATACTTTCTGTTCACAACACTTCTCGTCTACGTCAATGGGAGAGGCAAATACAGACACTTCAGGCCAGCCTCTGCACAAAGTTTTTGCCACTTTGGTTTTAAAGTCAGAGTTTTTCTTCTCTGCAGCCC
>NW_008815474.1:0-271 GCF_000699105.1 Pygoscelis adeliae | reverse complement strand
TGGAAGCTGGAACACCAGAAGCGTGGGGGAGAAGAAGGGGAAGAGCTGAAGAAAGGAGGCGAGGCATTGGATTTCTGTCATGCTCCTGGCCCTGCATCACCTGCTGCTTTCTTGGGGAGAACGGTTGCTTTTCAGGGCAGAAAGAGGACACGCGGGGCCACGGCTTGGAGGACTGTGCTGGAGGCGGGACTGCTGTGCATCCACAAGGCTCTGAGGGTGGCCGGGCTGTGGAGAGGGATATGTGTCCCTAGTGCACTGCTGGGACAGGCGG
>NW_008815473.1:0-271 GCF_000699105.1 Pygoscelis adeliae | reverse complement strand
CAACAACCGCGGCCACTTCGTGATGCAGCGGTCGGACCGGCAGACCGGGGAGCTCATCCTGGTGCAGAGCCTCAAGGGTCCCCAGACCATCCAGGTGGACGTGGACATGTCCGAGTACCTGGACCGTGTCTTCCAGGCCAAGCACCTGTCCAAAATCACCGTCTTCGTCTCCGCCTATGAGTTTTAGGGGAGGCGGCAGCCGGGGCGGCTTCCCTGACGGCGATGGTCCCTGCTCAGCATCCTCCACCCGAAAGCGCTAGCCCTGGAGGCA
>NW_008815472.1:0-270 GCF_000699105.1 Pygoscelis adeliae | reverse complement strand
AGTGGGCCCCACTCCCCTGTGCCCACGCAGTGTTGTCCCCGTTGCTGATACCTTCCGACCGCTTTGGGTGATTTCAAGCAGATTTTTGTTCCTACAGGTTTTGTGCAAGTCAGTGTCCGGGCGAAGGCGAGGGAGGGGCCGGTGCCCTGCTGAGGGAAGGACTCACACCGTATTAGACACCAGAGAATCCACAGCAGCCTCCTTTCCCGAGGGACATGGCCGCAGCCAACCCAGTTTTGTCACTGTCCCCGCAGCGATCCCCTTGGGAAA
>NW_008815471.1:0-271 GCF_000699105.1 Pygoscelis adeliae | reverse complement strand
CGATGGAAGGAGCCGGTGTAAGCGGTCTGGCACCGGGGCCGGGCTGAGCCCCCCCGCAGACAGACCCCGAGGAGGGCTCAGCTGGTTTTGCAGATCCGTGGCTCTCGGGTGAATTCCTGCCTTTCCAGCACTTACACTCGTTGTTGTTGTTGCCCAGTTGCCCAACCCCAGGCTGTGACGGCAGTGGACACATAACGGGAAACTATGCCTCTCACCGCAGGTGGGTTGACCTTTTTTCTCATGGTTCGGACTCTAAAGACAATTTTTTTTT
>NW_008815470.1:0-270 GCF_000699105.1 Pygoscelis adeliae | reverse complement strand
CGAGGCTCTGCCAGGGGGCCCGGCAGAGCTCGGAGGAGCCTTCCCCGGCACGCTGGCAAAGGGAGGCCACGCAGGAGCTACACGCACGTCCCGACCTTTCGCTTGTCTCTCGAAGTCGTTGCACAGCTGGGTGATCTCCTCCTCTTGTTTCTGTTAGGGAGAAGCTACGCGTTAGAGGCAGACAACCAAATCCCGAGTCAGCCGTACCCCGAGGGATTCCCTCCCGCTCCCTGGGAAAGGCTCCCGCCCGTGGCACCAATCCCACGTTAT
>NW_008815469.1:0-270 GCF_000699105.1 Pygoscelis adeliae | reverse complement strand
GCTGTGAACTGTACAGCTTTTCCACTGCCAGGCGAGAACAAGCCCCGCAGCATGTCATTTATGGCTGCGGGCACTGGTTTTGAAAACCAAAGACAAGAATAAACTGTGGATTTCTTCCCAGAAAAGCCCACCCGCACATTTGGAAAGACTCTGCGGAGATGAGAAGATAAAGCGGCCTGATGGCATTGCAGTGTGCAATTGCAATTTCTATGGGCTGACATGCGTTAGGAAAGCCTTGCTATGTCCCTGACCCACAATGCTCGCTCTCTG
>NW_008815468.1:0-270 GCF_000699105.1 Pygoscelis adeliae | reverse complement strand
ATTTTATTTTATTTTATTTTATTTTTAATATCAAGGCTCATCTGGAGGGTACAAATGCCCTGCAGGTCTGTAAGGGGTGGGCTTCGAATTCGCCCCAAAAGGCTCTACTTCAAGTGCCACGGGTGGCACTGACACCTCCATGGACCCAGAGACACACAGGAGAGCAGCGACCCCAGCCTGGGCTCGGGGGGTGCGTTGTCTTTAAATGCCCCCAAGGAAGAGGGGGGAAAAAAAAAAAGACAGGGAAAAAAATTCCAAGCAGCAAACAAA
>NW_008815467.1:0-270 GCF_000699105.1 Pygoscelis adeliae | reverse complement strand
GCAAGGGTGCTGGGATGTGGTGCTGGGACCCCGGTTTGTGGCGCTGACCTGACCTCGTTCTTGCTCCCAGCGATGGGGATGGGCATCAGGACACCAAGGACAACTGCGCTGAGATCCCCAACAGCTCCCAGCTGGACTCGGACAATGATGGGCTGGGGGATGACTGTGATAATGACGACGACAACGATGGCATCCCTGACTACACGGCGCCTGGCCCAGACAACTGCCGCCTCATCCCCAACCCCAACCAGAAGGACTCGGACGGTGAGC
>NW_008815466.1:0-270 GCF_000699105.1 Pygoscelis adeliae | reverse complement strand
CCCCGGGGTCCCAGCCCTTAGGTTCTCAGCCCCTCACGAGTGCAGGACACGCGAGGGCCACTCGTGCCCCGTGTCCTTGGAGCGTCCTGGTGCCCAGAGGGACCCCCCCGGGCAAAGGGGCCAGCAGCTCCTCCAAACCCAAGCCCGTCCCTTGCCGGTGCCTGACATGTCCCCACCACGTGCCACCAGGTACGTGTTCCCCGGTGTCAGGGCAAGGCCCCGGGGACGCAGAAGTGGCTTCCTTCCCCTTTCCCCAAATAGCTGTTACAG
>NW_008815465.1:0-270 GCF_000699105.1 Pygoscelis adeliae | reverse complement strand
CAGCTCCAGGTCCCGCTCCTTCTGCAAGGGGCAGGTCTGCATCAGCTGGGGCCCGTCCCCTGCTCTGCCCCCTCTTCCCCAGCCCTCGCCCACCCCTGTCTCCTCGGGGTCCCACCGGCCCCCAAGCCCTCGCACCAGCCCAAGCACGTGCACGGAGCGGGCACCGGCGTACCTCATCCAGCAGGTTGGTGACAGCATCGATGTCATGGTAGGTCTTCGTGATCCGGACCACCCGCTCAGCGCACAGGACTGGGGGAGAAGGGCAAAGGA
>NW_008815464.1:0-270 GCF_000699105.1 Pygoscelis adeliae | reverse complement strand
AAGGAGAGGACAGGAGGGAGCAGGGCTGCGGGGGTCTCTGCCCCGGCCCCGCGTTACGGCACCGGGATGCGGCGACGGATCCGCCGGCAAGAAACGGGAGGCGCACAGATGCGCCCTGCCCCTACCGAGAAAGATTTCGCCCAAGTCTCCGGTTAATAAAAGCCGGGTTACAGGCGGTCGTTTCCCTTCGATTTCTGATTGAATGGCGTGGGGAGAATGAGTTTAAAAAATTGAAAAATTCATTGAACGAGCGTTTTCAGAAAAAAAAAA
>NW_008815463.1:0-270 GCF_000699105.1 Pygoscelis adeliae | reverse complement strand
AAGGAGATGCTGGGAGGTGGGGGCATCACCTTGGGGACATCATCCTGGGGACACTGGTCTCGGGGACATTGGTCTTGGGGCGAGGGAGACCCTAGGACATGGGGCCAGTGGTCTTGGGGTGAAGGAGACCCTGGGACACGGGGACATTGGTCCCGGGGACATTAGTCTTGGGGCGAGGGAGACCCTGGGAGGAGGGACATCACCTTGGGGACAGCGTGGTTGCCCTGGGGATGTCCCCAGTGAATGGGGTCACGCCAGGGCTCAAGGGCC
>NW_008815462.1:0-270 GCF_000699105.1 Pygoscelis adeliae | reverse complement strand
ACCCGGGGTTTTTGTCGTCTTTAATGCCCAAAAAGTCCTTTCTAAACCCCAACAAAGGGGTTTTAATCCCCCCAAACCACCCAAAGAACCTCCAAAATCCAAAGAAAAACCCCCAAATGGTGGGTTTTTGGTGTTTAAAACCAAAAAAAGGGTGTTTTTTCTATTTAAAACCCCCAAATTGGCTTTTTTTCGGTGTTTAAACCCAAAAAACGGGGGGTTTGTCCACTTTCACGCCCAAAATGTCCCTTTTAAACCCCCAAAAAGGGGGTG
>NW_008815461.1:0-270 GCF_000699105.1 Pygoscelis adeliae | reverse complement strand
GACAGAGCGGGGTGCAGACCTGTGTCCCCTGCCCGGGGATGCTGGGGACGGGCCCGTTCACCTTCCTCAGGGCTTTTTATTTTTTCCCTGCAGCAGCTCTCGAGGAACCTGACGCGCAAATGGAAAGGGGTGATCTTTTGGGGACAGTCTTGCTGCTTTTTGCGTGAAATACTAGCCTCATTGCTTCCCACCACCCGCGTCCTCCAGGTGACGGAGCTCCCCGCTCCTCCCACCCACGGCCACGCAGGCTGGACCTCTGCGAGGCGCGGG
>NW_008815460.1:0-270 GCF_000699105.1 Pygoscelis adeliae | reverse complement strand
CCCCCCCCCCCCCCCTGCCTTCTGCCAGCCGCAGGCCGAGCTTGCACCTCTCCCCGCGGTCTCTGCCAAACGTTGAGACGACGTACGCGCGTGCTGCAGCTTCCAACAGACTTCGTGCGGGGAAAAGGTCACCGCTTAGGCAGGCAGGTAAGTAACCGCGCTTCCGAGCATCTGCGTGTCGTCGCGGTGAGCTCCCGGAGCGGACGCGGCCACGTTTTTGAGACAGCCCCTGCAGAAAGCGGTTTTGCAGCTGCATCGAACAAACCTCTC
>NW_008815459.1:0-270 GCF_000699105.1 Pygoscelis adeliae | reverse complement strand
AGCAGGATTTCAGCTGGCACTGCCGCCTGGCACCGCGGCAGTGCAGGCAGCTGCCGTGCCAGCTAGTGCCCATCTCCCATCCAGCAGCAGATTTATGGTCCCCCGGACAAGGCGGTGGCGGGGACACGGTGCTCGGTGAGCGACACTGCAGCTTGGTCCTGCAATGGGCGAGCACAGGAAAGGTCACCCCGCTGTAAATCACGGGGAGCACCAGATAAAATAAAGCAGAAAGTTTGACGATGCCGTGCCGAGGGCTGCAATAAAGCACGG
>NW_008815458.1:0-270 GCF_000699105.1 Pygoscelis adeliae | reverse complement strand
ACTTTCGTGTGAGGCGTTTGGTTTGGTTTTCGGCAGCATTTCCACTCTTTCACTCCCGCATTCACCCCCCACCCCTCCCAGCAGTTGTTCTGGGGGCCGTTTGGTGAAGATTATCTATTTATTCAACCGGAGGTGTTGATTTTGGGGTCCTCACAGGGGCCTTCTGGAAGCTTCTGGGAGCTTCTTCAGCAGCTGGTGCCTGTCAGCCGCCCCCTGATTGGCAGGTTGTTAGCTGCCTCCTGATTGGCTGGTCTCTGAGGGTGCTGAGGG
>NW_008815457.1:0-270 GCF_000699105.1 Pygoscelis adeliae | reverse complement strand
ACCCCGAATCAGTAGTGTGGCCACGGGGCCGTAGTGTTGGGGGCACGTCCCCCCCATGGAGATGCAGGTGGTGGCCCGACCCTGGGGCCAGACGGGGATAAAAAAAAAGGGGATTTAAAAGAAAAAGAAAAGGGGGAGATGCCCCAAACGGCTTCCCAGGGTGGGGGCGACACCGGGTCTGGGGTGGGATAAGTCCCCAGCCTCAAATCTCTGCCGGGAAGCAGGGGGGGACACTGGGACAACGTCACCGCGTGGCCTCGACATTGTCCC
>NW_008815456.1:0-270 GCF_000699105.1 Pygoscelis adeliae | reverse complement strand
GTGTCCGCTTCCCCACTCAGTTTGGTATCGTTATCCAACTTCATCAGGGTACACTCGATCCCATCGCCGAGATCGCTAATTAAAATATTAAACAGTGTCGGGCCAAATATCGATCCCTGGGGGACCCCGCTTCTGACAGGTTGCCAGTTTGAAAAGCAGCTATTAACCACCACCATCTGGGTGTAGACTGTCAGCCAGTCCCCCACACGCCACACAGAAGGTTCCTCTAGACCGTAACACGTGACTTCATCTAGGAGGAGGCTGCCAGAA
>NW_008815455.1:0-270 GCF_000699105.1 Pygoscelis adeliae | reverse complement strand
CGGACCTCAGCGAGCCAAGGAGGACCCTAAATTGGGACAAGGACACCTCCACATCCCTGACTGGCCCAGACTTGGTCCGCGAGCTGGCCAAGGACACCTCCAGCTCTCCGTCTGGTCCGAGGACAACCCGTGCTTTAGGTTGAGGCCGCCCCTCGTCGCCGCTCACCACTGAGGTCATCGTTGCGGGCGGTCCAGGGCTCAGCGCCGTCGAAGTGGGTGTCTCCGCCGATGTGGGGCCCAGGGAAGTAGGCGTGGGCCAGGAAGCCACCT
>NW_008815454.1:0-270 GCF_000699105.1 Pygoscelis adeliae | reverse complement strand
CTACAAGCAGGGTGCACAGCCCTTCTCACACAAACTGCAGCACAAACTGCGGCACCCTCTCTATGCGCCCTTTTGTTCCCTGTTTGCACGCCCTGTTTGCAGCACTCTCTAGGGCCATTTAAATCTCCCGCGGTTGCTCCTGTCAATGCCCAAGCCACATCAGCCTGTCTCACAAGAGCTGCCGGCTTCTGGCGGGGCTCTCTGTTCTACCTCGGGTTTCCCTGGCCCCAGGAACCCCCCTGTATACCTTGATCTAGCACTCAGCCACAG
>NW_008815453.1:0-270 GCF_000699105.1 Pygoscelis adeliae | reverse complement strand
GATGATTCAGAAACTCGCGTCCCTCTTTCGGAGGTGACCCAAAAACTGAGCAACTTCTGAAGCGGAGACTTCGGGTCCTGGGTCAGTTTTAAGCGCTATTGCAAGCTGCGGCTGAAGCGTTTGCAGCCGAACACAAATTTCCAGG
Source organism: Pygoscelis adeliae (assembly GCF_000699105.1). Taxonomy (NCBI): domain Eukaryota; kingdom Metazoa; phylum Chordata; class Aves; order Sphenisciformes; family Spheniscidae; genus Pygoscelis; species Pygoscelis adeliae. The sequence goes on along the minus strand of NW_008815453.1, from coordinate 125 downwards.
CTTAAATTGCCTTCTTCCTGTCCCGGGATGCCAGGGCTTTGCACAGCTGAAATTGCACAGCCCTTTCCCCCGGATCCTCTTACTTCTTCTAGCGCTCAAAGCCCCGTTGCTCCGGGCACCCCTTT
>NW_008815452.1:0-269 GCF_000699105.1 Pygoscelis adeliae | reverse complement strand
GCCACCAGTTACAACATTTTCACAAAAGCGTTCCAGGTATAGTAGACCTACAGAATGAGTATTTCACAGAGGTGTTGCTTCTCACATGCGTGTACATGTGTGTTTGTGTGTGTATCCTTTCTGTGTTTGCAAAGTGTTCTGTTTGCATGTAGTTTTGTATCTGTTAAAGACAAGGTCAACTTCGGGACACAACTAAGTGGAGAACTTGAAGTGGTCCCAGCATTGAAACGTCGTAGACGAATTTCCTTCTGCCGTGGGAATTACATCAC
>NW_008815451.1:0-270 GCF_000699105.1 Pygoscelis adeliae | reverse complement strand
TGCTTTTGAGGGGGGTGGGAGCCCGGCTCTGCGCCGGGGGCAGCGCTGCTCACCGCACAGCTCGTCCTCAAAGCCGCTGGCCTCCTCCGAAGTGTCGTGTCCCCCCCCCGGTCCCCGAGGGTGCCGGTGCAGGCAGGCTCCCCAGCGGAGCAGGAGCCCGGCTTGGGACCGGGTGACGTCCCTGCGGGGCTGCGGTGAGCCCCAAGCTGGGAAGTTAACCGGGGATGGGAACGACAAAACGGGCGCTGGGGATGGGGGCTGGCGTGGGGG
>NW_008815450.1:0-270 GCF_000699105.1 Pygoscelis adeliae | reverse complement strand
CTGGGCCTGCAGGCAGGGAGGGGACTGTCCCCACAGCCCTGCTGCAGAAAGGGAGAGGGCTCATCCTGCTGCCAGGACACCCCGGGGTGTCAGCCAGCACCTGGGGCAGGGCCAGGTCTCTGCCTGGCCCCTGTGTCCTGCTGCCAGAAGAGCGTGGGTGGCCCCGGAGCCTGCCCCAACGGGCCGAGGGCACTTGTGGCCACCTTGGGACCTTTCTCCAGGAGCCACTTCTGCCCCGCATCCCGAGGGACCGCAGCGGCTCAGCTCCTG
>NW_008815449.1:0-270 GCF_000699105.1 Pygoscelis adeliae | reverse complement strand
GCTGGGTGGCTTCCTACCAGGAGCTGCTCCCAACCCTGGCTGGGGACATTGTGGGGACACCAGCACCCCACAGAGTGTCACCGCCACGACCCCCCAGCCACCGTGGCCCCAAATGCGCCCAAGGTGTCCCTTCTCCATGTCCCCCTCTATGGGGTCTCCAAAGGGCTTGGTGGCAGCCGGGTGGGGTCATAGAGGAGCAGGCAGCTGCCCCCATCCTCTATGGGGGTTCAGGCAGGGGCTATGTGGCATTGGTTGGGTCCCCAAGTCCTC
>NW_008815448.1:0-270 GCF_000699105.1 Pygoscelis adeliae | reverse complement strand
ATCGCGTTCTCTGCCGCCGCTCTGCTTGGCGCGGGCGTCACTGTGACCTGCCGCTGCCATCCAGCGGGAGAGCACGTCATTTTTTTGATATATGTGAGAAATCCCGAGTGATTTCAGTGAAAGCACTGGTGAGTGAAACGGCGTGTGTTCAAGTCGGGATCTTACTTTTAATATAGTAGGTTTTATTCAGCTCCCTTGATCCGCGTGTTGTGCGGCGCTTGCTCGTCTAATACGAAATCTGGATCTTTTAATCAGCTGGGTCTATTCAAA
>NW_008815447.1:0-270 GCF_000699105.1 Pygoscelis adeliae | reverse complement strand
AAAATAAAGCCGCGGCTGAGTGCATGGGGGCTGGGCAGCTGGTGGGTGGCCCGAGGGAAGCCCCAGCGCGGGGGCTTGGGAAGCGTGCTTGTTGCCGTAGGAAATGCTGCCGGCCCCGTCTCAGCCCCGCAGCCAGGCCAGCTCCCCGGCTGCACCTCAGAGCGCTGCAGGACGATGCATTATTCACGCCGCCACCCTCCCTGGCGAGGTGCGCGGGGACGGAGGCGTCTCCATTATTTAGCTGGTGCCAGAAAAATTCCCGGCCCCGTG
>NW_008815446.1:0-270 GCF_000699105.1 Pygoscelis adeliae | reverse complement strand
TAACAAAACAGAAAAGAGCAGCAGCAACCCTGCAGCTTTAGGGGAATCGTGTTTTCCTTCTCTACCAGAACTCCATGCTCCCCGCCAGCGTGGGCAGACAGACAGACAGCGTGTCCCTGCCGTGGCATAGCAGCACAGCCAGAAAACCCAAACAAGTGCTTACACGACCCATCACTGTCGATGTTCCCGCAAGACATCCTTGTACAAACGAAGCCATTGTGCAGTCTTAAAAACTGAGCCGACAGCTTGGCTGCAGCCTGGGGGCCAGGC
>NW_008815445.1:0-270 GCF_000699105.1 Pygoscelis adeliae | reverse complement strand
CCAGAGCCGGGGGGCTCCCAGCCCTGCCTGGCCCCACGCTCCCCCGGCCTCCGCGTCCCCCGGTGTCCCCGATGCCACCCAGCACTGCTAAAGCATCGCCCCGACCGTCCCCCTCAAACAGCGCAGCCCCCGCTGCTGCAGGGACACCGCGGGGGACACCAACAAAACCCAGGGGCGAGGGGAGAACAGCAGGAACAGCGGCACAGCCTCGTGGTGCTTCCAGGGGACGATGCCACCTTCCTGGGGACACTGCCACCCTCCTGGGGACAG
>NW_008815444.1:0-270 GCF_000699105.1 Pygoscelis adeliae | reverse complement strand
AGTTGTCAACTGAGGTTAAACCATGACACAGAGGTAATTAGCGACCTCAAGAAGAGACAAATCATAAGTCGCATACATGCACTCCCCCAGTCTGGCCAGTCTGGCCAGCTTTTAAGCCAGATGGGCGGTGGTGCCTAATGATTGACTATTGAAGATGAAACAATAATACCCTGCTGCTAACAGCTGCTGTCCTGAGTCTAACCTCAATAGTAACAACCATACAGGCAGCCGTCCACCCATAGATGGCTGCCCTGGATGTCAAGGACATGT
>NW_008815443.1:0-270 GCF_000699105.1 Pygoscelis adeliae | reverse complement strand
CTTCTGGATGTGCAGGAAGACGATCACGTCCTCGCCCTTCATGTCGAAGGCGAGCTCCCGCTCCAGCTCCCGCACGGGGAAGTAGTACTTCTTCACGTAGTGCGGGTCCGGCGTGGGGAAGAGGTCCAGCTCCTCCGAGTAGGAGCGGCCGCTGGGGGAACCCAGGCTCAGCCCCGGCCCCACGTACTGGTACAGGATAAGCATGAAGCACACCGAGACGGCCACGATCAGCAAGAACTTGCTGGTCCTCTCAACCATGGTCCTTCCCGC
>NW_008815442.1:0-270 GCF_000699105.1 Pygoscelis adeliae | reverse complement strand
GGGAAATGTGTTTTGCTGATTCCCTGTCTTTGAAGGTTGACCTATTTAAGAGGGAGCTGGATGTGTCTTGGCTTGAAAATGGATGCTGTGGCGAGAGCCATAGGAGTGCTGGAGGGGAGAGATTCAAGGTGCAAGGAAAGATGTAAGGAGGGGGATATTCCCCCTCCGCAGGTGTTCACCGACCCAGTCTCTCCTGGAGGACCGCTCCTTTTACTTTTAGACCCTTGATGTTTCTTCCCAGAAGACTAGTGAGCAGGCAGATCTTCTCTC
>NW_008815441.1:0-270 GCF_000699105.1 Pygoscelis adeliae | reverse complement strand
GCTCGGTGCCGGCTCTGCCAAGGGGCACCGGCTCCCAGGGGCTCCCAGACCTCTGTGCATCTGCCCCAGGGCTCTGGCTGCAAACATATCCCCCCCCCTCCATGCTTTTATTGCTCAATCCTCTCCCCACCAGCCCTCCCCAGGCACCAGTTAGCTCCTTCCAAAGTTTGCTTGCAGCTCCCTGGCAGGGCTGCTTAAACCCTCCTACAGCTTGAGAGAGGGGGGGGATTTTCTCATTGCTTTTTGCACGTGTATGGAGGGGGGTTTGCA
>NW_008815440.1:0-270 GCF_000699105.1 Pygoscelis adeliae | reverse complement strand
GGGGCAGCCCGCAACTTCCCCCGGCCGAGCCCGGGCTGCTCTTTAACAAGCTCGCCCTCTATAAATCGCTCGGTAGCTAAGACGCTATAAAAACCAAATAGCCAGATGTGGCACGTTATTTATGTGTGAAAGCTCGTTTACATTAGATATGCTGATCCAAGCTTTGATAGCGGGGGTTTGCGAGAGATTAGAGCTGGGTTGCCAGAGACGGCTCCAGCTGCAGCCCCCCTCCCCCGGCCCTTTTGGTTTTCTTTTTTTTTTTTAATGGTA
>NW_008815439.1:0-270 GCF_000699105.1 Pygoscelis adeliae | reverse complement strand
CGGGCGGGGGCCTTCCGGCGCTGCGGCGGTGGCAGCGGTTGGTTTTGGGCTGGCTTTGGGCAGCTGCCAGGCTGTGGGAGCCTCCTGCGTGCAGGCAGGAAAGGGCAAACCTCGGCGGCGAGCGGAGCGGGCTTCCCCTACGAAATCTCTTTCAGTTCATTTCCCCGCGAAGTCAAGCGCTCTCTCGGGGAAGTGCCTGTGCCGCGGGGGGAGCCCGAGGGGGTCCCCGCGAGTGGGTTTTGTCTTCCAAAGCGGCTCATTTCTTTGCAG
>NW_008815438.1:0-270 GCF_000699105.1 Pygoscelis adeliae | reverse complement strand
GACAGCAGCTGTGGGTCACGTTGTCAAGAGACGGTTATTTTCCTCAGGAGCTGGTCCCTCTCCCCAGGACTGAGAGGACCTTTTTGGTCAGGGATACTCACCCGACAGGAGGGGAAGCAGCAGGAAAAGGACCCTCAGGACCCTCCTGCCCTTCTGGTGGGTGTTGCATTGTCTAAAAGAGAGGGAACACTGTTGTTACCAAAGCCCAAGGCTGGGACACATATTTGCCAGGGATCCATTTAGGAGCTCGCTTGCTACCAGGCTCCTGTG
>NW_008815437.1:0-270 GCF_000699105.1 Pygoscelis adeliae | reverse complement strand
TCCCCGAGGCGGCTGCGCTCCACCTGCCTATTTATAGACAGCGGGATGCCGCCACGCTGTCGCCCCAGAAAGCGCTAATGGCTGCGAGCTTTGATGAGGATAAGCCAGCGCTGGCGGATGCTCAGGGAGAGCCAAATACTCTGGGCACTGGGGAGGGAGCAGGGCAGCCCCCGGGGCAGCGGGTGCGGGCAGCCAGGCTCAACCACGGGTCGGCTTTCGGTAAAGAGCGTCTGAGGTGCCCACATCAGGGTGGGGCTGAAGGGAGACCCC
>NW_008815436.1:0-270 GCF_000699105.1 Pygoscelis adeliae | reverse complement strand
AAATAGGAGGAAGCAGAAGAAAACGACATAAGGAGGAGGAAGGAGAGAAGGAAGAAGTCAAGGATGAGTGCAAGGAGGAAGAGGAGGAGGAAGCAGGAAGAGACAACAGCATGCTGAAGATAATGAGGAGGAGGAGGAGGAGGCAGCAGGTGAGAATAGCATGATGAGAAAAAGAAGGAATAGAAGAAAGAGCAGGAGTCAGAGGAGGAGGAGAAGGAGGAATGAGAAGGCAGCAGGAGACAACAGCATGACAAGAATGAGGAGGAGGAG
>NW_008815435.1:0-270 GCF_000699105.1 Pygoscelis adeliae | reverse complement strand
TTATATTTACACCCAAAACAAAATAATTACACTTTTGTTGGAGAGAGAAAGCTGGTGATTAGACTGTGGTTCTTTGCAGCAAACCCTTTCTCAGTGGTACACCAGGACAATTTTTCACGGCTGGGTGAAATCAGACGCGGGAGGTAATGAATCCTGTGAGCTATTTAAATTTACAATTTGTAACGCAGTCACTCAGAAACGCCTATGGCCCGGCGAGGAGATGCTTGCTGGGTTTGTTTAATGTTAAAACCTGCACCGTCCCCCTCTTAC
>NW_008815434.1:0-270 GCF_000699105.1 Pygoscelis adeliae | reverse complement strand
CAGCCGCCCCAATACAATTTCAGGCTATTCAGAAAAAAATAACAATTGTACTTTCCTGTAATGATATTGTTTTTCCTCTTTTCAGCTGATTTGTTTCTTTTTGCCTTTTCCCCCTCCCTCTCCTCCTTGCCTCTTCTAATCCGTGTTCTTCCCTTGTCCCCTCGCGTGAGGCAGTTTGTTGGCTTGGATGCGGAGTTGGGATTACGGATGGACGGGGGCTCCATTTCTCTTCCAGCGAGGTTGTTGTGTTGTTGTTTTTTTTTTTTTTTT
>NW_008815433.1:0-270 GCF_000699105.1 Pygoscelis adeliae | reverse complement strand
GAGAGCCTGATTGGGATGCTGAGAGCCTGGTCGGGATGCTGAGCGCTCCGTAGGGATGTGGAGCGCCGGGAGCACCCCGAGCACCCATCAGGGGTGCCCAGCACCCGTACCTGGTAGGTGACGCCGCGGGGGAAGTACTCCATGAAGACGTCGGACTCGTTGCCCTGCACCTCGCGGTGCGTCACGGGGCGCTCGCCCAGCAGCGCGTTCAGCTGGGTGGAGAGGAGGGCGCAGGCGCCCTGCTCGTCCTGCGAGGAATCCCGGCCTGCG
>NW_008815432.1:0-270 GCF_000699105.1 Pygoscelis adeliae | reverse complement strand
TGGCACTATGGGGACAGTGGGGTGACGCCAGCGTCTCTCCCCCTCCAGACCTTCCTGCGCCGGCCCGGCTTGCTGCAGGACCTGGATGCTTTCTGCCAGGCTCGGGGCTACACGGGGCTGGTGGCCATGATGATCTCTTTTAATGAGCGCAACGAGCCCTCCCGGCAGCTCGCGGTCTACAGCCGGTGCGAGACCCTCCAGAGTGCGGTGAGTGGAGGGGGCCGGGCACCCCAAAACCTCAGCACGGGGGTCTGGGGCAGTTCTCAGCTG
>NW_008815431.1:0-270 GCF_000699105.1 Pygoscelis adeliae | reverse complement strand
CCCTTGGCATCTGTGCGTGCCCAGACCCTTCCCACCGTGGCTGTGAGAAGAAAGTCTCTCGGGATGCTGGCAGGCAGGGTGGCGGGTCAGCCTGCCCCAGCCAGGGCAGTGGGGAGCTGCCTACATCCCCATGGGGACACAGAGCAGCCCCAGAGAGACTCGGGGTACCGGGGTGCCCATCGGGTTGCTTGTGGGCTCGTGGTGCTGGCTCCTAGGCAGCGGGCCCTAAATGGGCGGGTGAAGCACAGCCCTCTGGAGATCCCGCTGGCA
>NW_008815430.1:0-270 GCF_000699105.1 Pygoscelis adeliae | reverse complement strand
TTTTTTTTTTTTATATGTGTATTTATGACTGCCAAAAGGAGGGGTTTCCAGTGCAAGGGACTGGTGTAAATCAGGAGGAAAGCCCTGACCCCAGCAGGGAGGCTGGGGCCAAACTCGTTGCTGGTGTAAGCCACCGGCGCGGCACCGATTTGCACCGCGGAGGAGATGCCGACACCGCGCCGTCCCCCCCCTCCTGGGGGAGAAAACTTGCCTTTGAGCTGTGTCGGATTTATTTTGCCTCTGTTTTGTTTTTTTGTTTGGTTTGTTTTT
>NW_008815429.1:0-270 GCF_000699105.1 Pygoscelis adeliae | reverse complement strand
CCCCAGCTCTGCCCACCTGCACCTCCAGGTGCTCAGCGTCGAGCTCACACTGTGTGGCATCGCGCAGGGACTGTCCCCGGGGACCTGTCACCCACTGCCCGTCCGGCCCGCAGGTCTTGAAGACGTGTCTGTGCTTCACTGCGAGGGGAGGAGGGCGACGGGGTGGGCCAGGCCCTGGAGCCACCATGGGCGCTGTGCATCGGCCCAGGCGTGACCGCCTGGAGCAGCACCTGCACACACGTGTGCACACACACATGTGCACACACACAC
>NW_008815428.1:0-270 GCF_000699105.1 Pygoscelis adeliae | reverse complement strand
CAGCATGCCTCCCAGTGCTCATCCACAACTTAAGGGGATGGCTGCCAACCACCCCAACGCCCCGAGGAGGCGGAAGAGGAGGAGGAGGAAGGCTCACAGTCCCTGCAGGAGCCAGGCACTGATGTGAGCAGCCATGCGCTGCTCCATCTTCCCCCCTCTGTGCAGCACCTCAGGCATTCAGATGTTGCACCCAAACCAGGCAAACAAATTATATTAATCCAAACCCTGCGAGGGGGGACTGAAAAAAAAAAGAAAAAAAAGAGCTGGTAA
>NW_008815427.1:0-270 GCF_000699105.1 Pygoscelis adeliae | reverse complement strand
CCTGTCAGCAAGCGCCGGTTGTGATTTATGGGGGCGGACGGGTGACGTCGGCAGCGGGGGGGACACACACGCACGCCGGGCTGAGGACGTGCCAGCTCGTTGCAAGAGCCGCCGGGCAGATGTGACACCTCTCCCAGGCTTCACCCCAGTCGGCTGCCAAAAACACCGGGGACAACCGAGGCCGTGACACGGATCTAGGTGTCACCGCCCCGGGGATGGTCCTCAGGGATTCTCGGTGGCCGCCGTCACGGGGACACCGGTGGCCCTCGG
>NW_008815426.1:0-270 GCF_000699105.1 Pygoscelis adeliae | reverse complement strand
TAGCTCCATCCCAGCTGAAACCAGGACAAGGCCCGAGAACATTAGTGCCCTGTGGGGATTATTATGAGCCCTGTAGGCAGCAATGTACAGAGCAACAGTGACGACGTCAAGGGGTCCCCCGCAGGGCTGGGGCCGCTTGGCTTAGGTTGCTGCGGAAGCTGTGACCGTGGGGGAGATTAAGCCAGGGATGCTTGGGCAAGGCAAGCAAAGGCGGCGATGGCTGGAAAGACCTCAAGGAGGAGAAATCGCAAGGGGCAGCACTGCCCTGGT
>NW_008815425.1:0-270 GCF_000699105.1 Pygoscelis adeliae | reverse complement strand
CATGTCCTGGATGGGGATCTCAAAGATGGGGGCTTCCAGGGGGTCTTCACCCGCTGAGACGTAGGAGTCGTCGGAGGACTCTGGACAGGGAGAGACGGGCCCCATGGCTGTCAGCAGGGTGGAGTGAGCGGGTCCTGTGCCGCGCCCGGCTGCATGCAGGCAGAGCAGGGGCCTCGCAACCCTCTGCCCATCCCTGTCACCACGTGCCCCACACCCTCACTGGGGCATTAGCAGGTCCCAGGGCCATGCAGTGGAGGAAAGGGCCACATC
>NW_008815424.1:0-270 GCF_000699105.1 Pygoscelis adeliae | reverse complement strand
CGGGGAAAAGCAGCTCCTGCTTTGCAGCCCCCGGGATGAACCTGTCCAGCGAGAGGCCAACCAGCCGCGCAAACGGGGTCCTCCTCCTCCTCCTCCATCTCCTCCCAGGCCAGCACAGCCGTGCCGCGGCTAAAAATAAATGCGGCAATTTCTAGGAAAGTTCCTTGGAGAGAGCGAGCGGGAGCACACGGCCAGCTCAGCCCGGCTGGAGGAGCATGCGGGGTCCTGGGGGGAAGCAGCGTGCCTTGGGAGCAGAGCAGGGGGGGTCAC
>NW_008815423.1:0-270 GCF_000699105.1 Pygoscelis adeliae | reverse complement strand
GGGACCTGGGAGGGGACATCCCTGTGCCCTGGATCCCTCCCTGCCGCTTTTGGGGCTGCAGAGCCGTTTTCCCAAAGTGTTTGGAGGTTTCAGCGTCACCTCCTGGCCCGGGCCACCTGCAGAGGATGCTCTGCCGGGAGGGTGAGCCCTGAGAGCTGTTTTCCCTGTTCCAGCCGAAAGCAGAGCAGACGGACACATCCAAACCCGCAGCGAAAGTGCCACAGCAGCCAGGGAGAGCGCCCGCGACACAGCCCCTGGGAGCAGCAGGTC
>NW_008815422.1:0-270 GCF_000699105.1 Pygoscelis adeliae | reverse complement strand
GTGCCATCAGCATGGGGCTGGGTCACCCGGTGAGGGGGAGGCACAACCGCACACCTCCCGGCACGGCTCTGTGGAACTGCTGCCTCTAGGCAGGAGATGATCCAGTGTGCCAAAGCGAGCCCGTCTGGGCTGCCTACGCCGGGAGGGAGAGGAGCTGGGGCCGCGGCCGGGCATTGCACGTCACGAGCGGGGCTGTCAGCCCCGGCACCTGGATTCCCGTGCTCCGGCCGGGCCTGGGGCATGCGATAACGTCGCTGTGTTTTTGGGCCT
>NW_008815421.1:0-270 GCF_000699105.1 Pygoscelis adeliae | reverse complement strand
TGTCACCGACGAAAGGGCGGCCCTGAGGCAAACTGCAAATCTGGCATGGACGGAGCATCACCACTGCTGACCGTCCCGCACGGGATGAGCATACTGCTCATGGCTCCCTGGTGCCTCCTGCGAGCCCGGCAGTGCTGGCACCGGCCAGGTTCAGACTTCTCTGCCGCTTTATTTTTCCCTTTTGCTGCTCGCCCATCGGTGCTGGGCATCACTGCCATGGGAGCTCCTGGCCAGCTTGGATGTGTCTCACCTCTTCCCCTTGGCAGCAAC
>NW_008815420.1:0-270 GCF_000699105.1 Pygoscelis adeliae | reverse complement strand
TACGAGGTCTCATAACACTGTGATAAACAGTTTCCTGGCACGGGCTCATGTGTCACAGATAAACATTTGTCTACATTTTGTACTTTAAGATCACGTAAGTGCACATGCAGATCACGCTAATGAGCACGTTCTGTTCAACAGAATTTAAAATAAATTATGTTCTTGCTTTGATTGCTAGTTCTTGTGTAATTAACAATAGTTAATCTCCAGTTTAATGTATTGTTTGAATGAAGGACAAGCACAAATAGCATAATGACATCTCACATGCTC
>NW_008815419.1:0-270 GCF_000699105.1 Pygoscelis adeliae | reverse complement strand
GCTGCCGGTGCTGCTCTGTCTCCTCACTGCGCAACCTGGGGAAGCTCATTAAAAATAGATGGAATCAGCTGTCCTGGAGGGGAGGGGAAAAAAAAAAAAGATAACCTCCCCAGCTGAGCCAGTGCCAAGTCCCTGCACTCTGCCGGGGATGCTGACTGCCTCCGCCTGCCAGCCAGCCAGCCCGGCTCCTGGTCCTGCTCCAGCACCCGCTCCCCAGCACCCACAGCGGGCACAGGGGATCTGCTTACCCCGGCACAGATGCCCGCGCCA
>NW_008815418.1:0-270 GCF_000699105.1 Pygoscelis adeliae | reverse complement strand
AGGAGCACAGCAATCCAACTGCCAGCAATGACCTAAGCAGTGACCGAGCGCTCTGCAGGCGCGCAGACCCCTCAAAACCGGGGCGCAACGCTGGACAGAGCTCCAAGAGCCTGAAGCCATGGGATGGCCAGCTCCGCGGGACCCGGGAGAGGCAGACAGAGGCCATTTCCACGGGCCACGGACAAGCCGCCCGCACAGAGCGGGGCCAATTCTGCCTCCAGACCCAGGGCACGAGCTAGAGCTGCCTGGGAGCCTCCTCGCGCCCCGGCC
>NW_008815417.1:0-270 GCF_000699105.1 Pygoscelis adeliae | reverse complement strand
CCCCTTCTCCCCGCAGGGAGAGTTCAAGCAGACGTCCTCCTTCCTGGTGTGAAGCTCCTCCCGCGCCACCAGCTCTTGTAAATGTTTCCGAATTACTGTAGCTACGCCGTGATTTTAACTATTATTATTTTTTTAAGTATCACCCGGTGCCTTTGCAGTCACGTCAGGTGTTTTTTGGGGGGTAGGTCTCCTGTCCCCCTCCTTGTCCCCGCCCAGCAGGACCCGGGTCCTGGCCGTGCCCCCGGGCAGGGACCGCTGCCCTTTGGGGAC
>NW_008815416.1:0-269 GCF_000699105.1 Pygoscelis adeliae | reverse complement strand
GAATGCCAATACAAAATGTTCCTCCTCTGTCTTAAGCACATCGAGGCATTTGAAGACTACATGGTGGGCCCCAGCATGCAGAGCCACGCAGCCTTACTGGTGGTTCTCTTCATTGTGGTTACGGGTTATGCCCTTGTGAGAACGTTTTGGGAAGAGAGGGAGGAGAAAGATTGAAAGACAGCAGTATATGTAGAGGACTTAAGAACAGAGGCTATCTCAAGTGATGCTTTCAACTCTAATTGATGTGACAGCTTTAGTGTTCCTTTAAC
>NW_008815415.1:0-270 GCF_000699105.1 Pygoscelis adeliae | reverse complement strand
TTGGCCACCGATAACCATCTTCCTCACGTGACCTCTTGGGGTCTTCTCCCAAGCCGGGGGCTGGGAGCGTTGGCAGCCAGCAGCGCCGGCAGAGAGGGGCTGGCGGCTTTGGTGGGCGCAGGAGGTTGCCTGCACTGCCTGTGCATGGGATGGCACTGGGGACAGCCAGTCCCCCCCCGCTGGGGAGGGGGCTTCAGAGGGGCTGGGGGAGGCTGGCTGAAGCAGGGGGAGCTGCCTTTGCATCCTGCCCTGCTGCAGATTCGGTACTTG
>NW_008815414.1:0-270 GCF_000699105.1 Pygoscelis adeliae | reverse complement strand
CTGGTGCTCTGGCAGCCGCTGCTGCAGGTGCATTCGACCTGATTTTGGGAGCATTTGGCCTCTGAAATGATGCCACGTTTCCAATCGCCATACCAAACGCCCGTGCTGCGGTTATGGGGAAGAGCAGCGCTTGCTTGCCCAGGCAGCTGGACGGTCGCGGTGGGTTGTGGTGGTGGTGCCCCTGCCCCGGTGCGGCACCCTGCCCAGCCTGGGCTGGTCGTGGCTCGCAGGTCGCCGGTTGTGCAGGTGGGGAAACTGAGGCAGGACCAG
>NW_008815413.1:0-270 GCF_000699105.1 Pygoscelis adeliae | reverse complement strand
GGTCAGGAGCCGCCCGCCCGGGAACACGCTTCCCGCCGGGGGAAAAAGGAGGAGGAAATGGGTTAAAACGTGACCTGGATAACGCAAAATGGCACTTGACTGGCTGCCACCCAACGCTCCCCTGCGATAAATCAGAGCTTATCAACCGCTCACGCGGGAGACCTGGCCCACCGATGGATCTCGGCCCCACGCAGCATCCCCAGCCAGGCAGCAGCGCTCTGCGAGGGCGGGCATCGGCATTGCTAAGATCTGCCGGCAGCACGCAAGACA
>NW_008815412.1:0-270 GCF_000699105.1 Pygoscelis adeliae | reverse complement strand
CCCGGGGTGCTCAGCTAGCCCAGATGGGTCCCTCCCTGCTCCTCAGGGTGCTTGGCTACCCCAGTTAGGTGCTCCACAGGTGCTTGGCCACCCCAGCTGGGTGCCCCTGGGGTGCTCGGCTGACCCAGCTGAGTTTCCCCATGCTGCTTGGACGACACAGGTGGGTGCCCCTGGGGTGCCTGGCTAACCACGCTGCAAGCCCCCCTGCTCCTCAGGGTGCTGGGCCAGCCCTGCAGCGTGCCCCCAGGGCGCTCCCCCAACCCAGCCGGG
>NW_008815411.1:0-270 GCF_000699105.1 Pygoscelis adeliae | reverse complement strand
CACAACCAAGATCTCTGTCCTCTCAGCTAGGAATAGCGTCAGTGCCACCAAGAGCCACGAGGAGACACTGTTTCCTTACAGCCCCATGGCTTTGTTACCTCCTCAGCCCCCACAGAGGTCAGGCAGTCCTAGGGTTGTCCTGCACTTGTCATTGCACACCCCCGCATCACCCTGCTCCAGGAAGAGCCCTGAGCAACGCACAAGGAAAAGGATCTCCCGTCCAAGGGATCGGAGATCGCCCGTCCTTCTTGATGAAACACATCAAGGACT
>NW_008815410.1:0-269 GCF_000699105.1 Pygoscelis adeliae | reverse complement strand
TTTCCACACCATAGCCCTAGTAATTGAGTCTGATGGACCCAAAGTTCTTTCTTACAACCAAAGCATGTAACCGGTTCCAAGAGTCGATCAACAATCAGGTGAAGATGGAGTGTCGCTTTCTTTCGTTTCTCGTAGTTCTGTTGAACTGCCGTTGCCCGATTCTGTTATTGCTGGTTTCACCCAGCGGCTGGGAACCCAGATAGTACCTGCAGGGGTGGAAACACAAACGTAACCGCGGCCCACATAAACGACATCAACGGGACCTCCCC
>NW_008815409.1:0-270 GCF_000699105.1 Pygoscelis adeliae | reverse complement strand
GGTCCTGCTGTGACCCTGAGGGACTGGGGGGGCCCCCACTCTGCCCCCGCTGCTGTCTCGGCACAGACTTCGACGGGTTGTTCATCAGCAATGGCCCTGGGGACCCGCAGCTCTGCCAGGAGACAGTGTCCAGCCTGTGCCGGGTGCTGGATGCCCCCGAGCCCAAGCCCATCTTTGGAATCTGCCTGGGGCACCAGCTGCTCTCCCTGGCCCTTGGCGCCCGCACCTACAAGATGAAGTGAGTGGGGTCTGGGGCTGGGGTCAGGGTCA
>NW_008815408.1:0-269 GCF_000699105.1 Pygoscelis adeliae | reverse complement strand
TTTTTTGTTTTTTTTTTTTAATAATAATATATAAGAGTAAAATAATAGTGCTCTTTGAAACTCCACTACAAGAAAACAAAACAAACAGTCATTGTCCAGACAGCAGACTTAATTTAACAATATATATTTTTAATAAAATGTTTTAGCACCGTGTTTGTCACCTACTCCCTCGGTGGATCTTAAGGAATTTAGGCTTTTTTTTTGTTTTTACTTTTTCATCTAGGGCTGTGCAACAAAATTTGTCTGTTTGTTTTAAAAAAAGATGTGAG
>NW_008815407.1:0-270 GCF_000699105.1 Pygoscelis adeliae | reverse complement strand
GGAGCCTTTTCTTCCCTTTAACCCCGCAGCCTGGGCCAGCCGCGGCAGCTGACCTGTGGCAGGACTTTTGCTCCGGGAGAGAGAGGGGGAAAAAAGCTATTGCCTTTAATCGGATTTCTCCCCAAACACTTCTGGTATGTTGTTGTTATGCATCTATATGGAGATCATTATTTATAAATGAGCGAGTACGATCAGTCGCAAAGACTTTAAGAGCCCGGATTTGTGTCATTAAGTCGAGGGCGGGGTAGAGTGACTTAGCGGGGGACGGAG
>NW_008815406.1:0-270 GCF_000699105.1 Pygoscelis adeliae | reverse complement strand
ATGGGTGGCTTTGGGCTTCGTCCTGCAGCAGCCAGAGCACACGCTAGCGATAGCGGAGCCGCCGCAGAAACCACTGGCGCAGGGCCCCACCGTGCCAGGGCTCAGCGGAGGGGGGTTCCTCTGCCAGCCCTTGAGCCGCTCAGTGCCCCCCACTCGCTCTTGCTACACCCCCTCGCTCAGGATGGGGATCTCGGGGCTTTAATTGCCCACCCTACCCGGGTGTTCTCTGCTTCCCCCGTGGCTGGAGATGTGCACGGGCAGTGGGGGATG
>NW_008815405.1:0-269 GCF_000699105.1 Pygoscelis adeliae | reverse complement strand
GGGAGGGGGGGACAGAGCCGCCAGCACAGCAGCTCCTGCCTGGGCTCAGCTCATCACAGCTAATGGGATTGCCCATGACCCAGCAAAGCTCCTTAGCTCCTGCCTCCCCCCCCCAAACCATTTTCCCTCCCGGCATGCGCTTCAGGGCTCGCCGGCCCCGCATCCCACCCTGCTCCCCCAGCCCCATACCCAGGTACTTGGCCCGCTCCTCGCGCCGCTCCTTTGCCTGCTTGTGCCTCGCCTGGGCTTTCTGGGCATCTGCAGCGGGG
>NW_008815404.1:0-269 GCF_000699105.1 Pygoscelis adeliae | reverse complement strand
CCAGGAGGGAAGGGGAAGGCAATGTGCTCCGCTGGTTTTGTGCCCCCACCCTGTTAACTCTCTGCCTCCCTGGCCATCTCAGGAAGGATCCCTGGGAAAGGGTTGCTGAGTCCCACCTCCTTGGGGCATGTGTGATTTTGGGTGGTCAGGGCCATCCCCCACTGCTGTCTGAGAGCAGGATGTTGTCACTAGCACTGGGGACTGTCCCCCTCCACGTCTGTCCCCCTCCACGTTCCAGGAAAGTCAGAGGGTGGTCAGACAGCTTGCTC
>NW_008815403.1:0-269 GCF_000699105.1 Pygoscelis adeliae | reverse complement strand
TCCCACTCCATCCCTGCCATGACCAACACCAAAACCTGCATCCCAAGAGCACCCCTGTGCATTTCCAGCCCCTCCGGGGAACCTAAGTGCCGAACAAACACCACTTTTTGACTTTTTTCACCTTTTTTTTCTTTTTTCCCCCCTTTTCTTTGACAATTCATGTGATTAAAACTACCCCTGGGCAGCCTTCCCAATGTTCCCTGATGGCAGGAAAAAAGACCAGTAGCTCAGAGCGCTCATAGGTAGGCAAAAATAATATTTATACACTA
>NW_008815402.1:0-269 GCF_000699105.1 Pygoscelis adeliae | reverse complement strand
CCTTGCCCTTTCCCCCGTGCCCGAAGGATGTCGGCTGGTCTGCTGCCCAGCTACTGCCGTGATTATACCTAATTAGCAATCACCCGGCGAGCGGCACAAAACCCCCGTGTCAGCATTTGCGTTTCCCCATCCCCTGCGCAGACAGCAGCCTCGTGGCGCGATGGAAACTGCGACAGGGTTCAGAGATACCATCTCCCCTCGGGAGGGGTCATGATTTTTCGCTGTAGGTAGTCTGCCGGTTAAAACGTGCAGATAATAACATGGCGTGC
>NW_008815401.1:0-269 GCF_000699105.1 Pygoscelis adeliae | reverse complement strand
GCCGGGGAGCAGAGAGCTGGATGCTGGAGGGAGGGAGCTGGCCGCGGGGCTCAACGCGGAGCCGGGAGCCGGTCCCCCGCATCCGTCAGCTGAGCCGTAGGGGACGGAAACCACAGTAAAAATCGTTAGGGTAAATCTTTAGGGTGGTGTCACCATCCACAGGGGGCCGGGCCGAGGCCTCAGTGATGGAGGACGCAGCCCTCCGGACGGTCGGGTTTGTTTTCTCTCCTGGGTGCTGGGGAATTGTGTTCAGTTTTGGGCCCCTCACT
>NW_008815400.1:0-269 GCF_000699105.1 Pygoscelis adeliae | reverse complement strand
CCCCGCGAGGCGAGGGAGATGGAGAGGAGCACAGGGAACTGGCGCGCTGAAGATCAAGAGGAAAATGATCAAAGGAGGGATGTGGGTGAGCGCTGGCAACCCCGTCACCCTGGAGACGGGAAGCAAATATTTGGGCTAATAGCGCTCTCGGGGAGCGGGGCCGGGCGCTTCCCTTTGTCAGGCGACAATAGCGATGGGCAGCCGCCCCGCTGATCCGCTGCAGGCCCGGCTTCATTAGACATCGCTGGCACGAGGTGGAATTTGGGGTA
>NW_008815399.1:0-269 GCF_000699105.1 Pygoscelis adeliae | reverse complement strand
TTCTCTGTCCAACAGCTGGTAACCACATCTCCGTGATCTTGTTTCCTCCCATAGGCAACAGGAATGGTTCTGGGGACCTGTTCTCAGGCAATCCCGCCCCAGCATTGCATGTGGAAGCTCAGCTGGAGGGTGCTGGCTTTCCAGCTGGATCCCACCCTATGAATTGGAGTCTGTTGCTCATGAAGCATCACCCACTTCACCTGAGAAAGCCTAGGGTACTTGGCTGTTGTCCCACTGCTCTTCCAGGATGACCTGCCTCTCCCAAGTGA
>NW_008815398.1:0-269 GCF_000699105.1 Pygoscelis adeliae | reverse complement strand
GTCCTGCGGGACTTCAGCCTCACTCTGCCCCCCTGCAAGATGGTGGCCATCGTGGGACCGTCCGGAGGAGGTACCGGCCCAACTGCCGGCCCCCCGGCCCTCCCTGCACCCCCAGGGCAGGGGACCCCCTGGCCAGTGCATCCCAGCTGGGGGGGCAGGACCCAGCCCGGCCTCCCCGGGAATGCCAGCTCAGCCCCTCGCCAGTCCCTGGGTGCATCCTCCTGCGCCCCAGTCCTCTGCCCAGTGAGCCCAGTGGGCACCAGGGACTG
>NW_008815397.1:0-269 GCF_000699105.1 Pygoscelis adeliae | reverse complement strand
TCGCAGTCGTGTTCTGTTATTTACGGAAAATGCTCTCAGCAGTTCTTGCACTAGAAATACGGGCCAAGGGTGTGTTCCGATTCAGGGGGCTTTGAAATTCGGCAGCTGGCAGTGAGGGGGGGAACCAGGGCGGTAACGCTTTGCACTTGCAGAGGTTTGCGGCATTAACCAGCGCACACGCATAGCACCTTTCATCCCACGATCGCCGGGGCACGGAGAGCTCCGGGGCTCACGCTCTCCCCCACACGGCACCCCCCACCCCCCCTTTT
>NW_008815396.1:0-269 GCF_000699105.1 Pygoscelis adeliae | reverse complement strand
ACCCCCCCAGCCAGCAGCGGGTCCTGCATCCCCCATGCCAGGAGAGCAGCAGCTCCCATCAAGGACCTGATATGGGACAGACAGTGCCATGGGGACCCACGGGCCGAATCCAGCTCATCCCCACAAACAGGGGCCCCACAGCCCCTCCCCAGGCAAAGGCCAGTGGGTGCCCACGGTGCCTTGGCCGTGGTAACGCAGTCCCCAGGCTCTGGCCACAGGTGGCCTCTGCAGCTGCGCTATGGGGGACCCTCAGCCCCCAGGGTCACCGA
>NW_008815395.1:0-269 GCF_000699105.1 Pygoscelis adeliae | reverse complement strand
AACGAGGAGGGCTCCGGCTGCCAGCCCTGATTTAGGGATGGGGAGGGTGATTGGTGCAATGGGCTGCGACCCCCCAGTACGGCTGAGCCTGGCAGCAGGTGAGCGCCCCGCCAGGGTCCCCAAGAGCCGGGGACAGCAGTGGGTGCACAGCACGTGGGGCAGTGAAGGGACTTGACCAGTGCCCAGGGGAGAGGCACTGGCGGGGAGTTGGTGGCAGGGATGCACAGGGGTTCCCGGCCCCAGCACTTACCTTTGCTGGGGACACGCAG
>NW_008815394.1:0-269 GCF_000699105.1 Pygoscelis adeliae | reverse complement strand
CGGTCCCACCACCGGCACCGCCGAGGCGCTTCCTGGGGCAGAGATGATGAAAACCTGAGGTTTCTCCCCGTTTCTCTGTTTCCACGCAGCTCGAAGGTTCCCTGGAGCAGGAGAAGAAGATCCGGATGGACCTGGAACGGGCCAAGAGGAAGCTGGAAGGCGACTTGAAGCTGAACCAGGAGAACATCATGGATCTGGAGAACGACAAGCAGCAGCTGGAGGAGAAGCTCAAGAAGTGAGGCTGGACCTTCCTCCCCGGTCCCACCCGG
>NW_008815393.1:0-269 GCF_000699105.1 Pygoscelis adeliae | reverse complement strand
CCGTCTGAAAGCGGCAAAGTTGCAACAACGTTGTGCCAACTCAGCTAATAAATATGCATTAAGCGCGCTTGCACGGGGGGCTTTGCGTATACAAATGCTCAAAAGAGAATGGTAACAGATGATGTCACGGCCAAAGCCAATAGGTTACGTAAATTGGAAAAACGAATATGTGAATAGTCTTCGGATTGCTGATAAGGAGTCAAGAGCTGTGACACGGGGTCCTACTCGTGCTCCCAGCCCAGAGCCACCTTTATTGCTGGCAATAAAAA
>NW_008815392.1:0-269 GCF_000699105.1 Pygoscelis adeliae | reverse complement strand
CGTTCCTCTGGAAGCAGATGAGCAAAAGTATGAGCAGGACAAAGATCAGCCCCAGGGTCAGGAAGAGGAACTGGATCTCAATGTCATCTGGAAAGCGGGCAGGGGAGAGGGTCACGGGGGGAACCGTGGTGGGGCACCTCCGGCCGTGCTGTGCCGCGAGGCTGGGGCAGGACCCCGGGTCTGGCGGGTCCCTTCCCGTCCCTACACCCCCCCGGGTGGCTGCACCCCCTCACCTAGCACCATGGTCACCAGGGTGAGGCTGGTGCCGT
>NW_008815391.1:0-269 GCF_000699105.1 Pygoscelis adeliae | reverse complement strand
CGCAGGGGGAGCACAGCAAAGATGGGGGGCAAAGGGAGAGCCCAATCCAGGATGGGGGGCACAGAGGGAGAGCAGCCCAGGTGAGGGACACAGCCCAGCATGGGGGTCACAGCCTGGGATTGGGGGGCACAGGGGGAGCACAGCCTGGGACAGGGATGCTCACCCCGGGAGAAAGAACAAAGCCCTCTCAGCCAGGACGGAGCATCATCACCGGCCTCTTCCCCACTTGCTCCCCACCGAGCTGTGGTAGGTCCGGGGAAGGGGCTGCG
>NW_008815390.1:0-269 GCF_000699105.1 Pygoscelis adeliae | reverse complement strand
GTGATGCCATCCTGCCACGAGAGCCCTGCCACGGGAGGGGGCTGTGAGACACGGAGGAGGCCTGGGGACTGCGAGGAGAGCACATGGGAGGCCACCCTGGTGTCCTGACCCTGTGTCCCACGGCCTGGGTTTGGCCCCACTCCTTCCAGAATCAGCTGGACCCCTCCTCAGCCCACCCTGGCCCCTGGGGCCATCAGGACCCCAGACAGCCCTAGTGCCACTAGGCTATGCTGCCTGACACCCCCTCCCTGCCAGGCTGCAGTGACCCC
>NW_008815389.1:0-269 GCF_000699105.1 Pygoscelis adeliae | reverse complement strand
CGCTGGTCCTTTAGGCCATGGCCCGCCCCAGTGCCTCCACCGCCGGGGCCTCACCCCTTTCCTGAGGCTGTTTGGGGAGCAGCCCCTGCGCTTGGGGTGATCCCAGCCCCGCTTGGGGTGATCCCAGCCCCTCTTGGGGTGCATGGCAGCAGGTGGGGGGGTATCCTGTGGGCTCCATTGGAAGATCCCAAAAGTCCTGGGAAAAACTTGGATGCAAACAAAACGTCCCCACCTGGATGTGCCAGACATGGCCCCCCCATCCTACAGCC
>NW_008815388.1:0-269 GCF_000699105.1 Pygoscelis adeliae | reverse complement strand
CGAGGCTGCTGGGGGCACTCCTCCCCGCCCTGCCCGTAACAGCAGCCCCATCTTGCAGCAGCTGAGAGCAGTCCCGGGGCCTCTCCGGCATCCTTCTCCCCCTCCCCGGGGCGAGGTGAGGCCCCAGGACTGGCTGGTCGCCCAGCGTACACGTGGGTTACAAGCAGCACGGTCCAGAAGAGGGGAGCATAGGGTGGCACTGGGCTCTCACCTGGGGTCTCCTGAGCCCAAGAGGGACCCTCTGGGCACCCACCTTTGCAAATGCTCAC
>NW_008815387.1:0-269 GCF_000699105.1 Pygoscelis adeliae | reverse complement strand
AAAAAAAAACCCCCCCCAGCCAGCCCCACGCTGCCACAGCCGGGTTTCCCTCCCCAGCCAGTTTAAAGCTCACCGGGACGTGCAGTCAGCATCCCCCAGCCACAAACCCAGCACAGACCTTCACCCCCCCGGGATGGGGAACTGGGAGCCGCTGGGGTGACTGGGAAGGGGCAGGGCTCCCACCTTGCTGATTTTCCTGCAGTTCTCCCTGAGCACGAAGTCAGTGTTTCTGGCCACCTTCCACACCGCCAGCTCCTCGGGGCCGCGCA
>NW_008815386.1:0-269 GCF_000699105.1 Pygoscelis adeliae | reverse complement strand
CGTTTTCTAACGATGCAAATCAAGGCGCATCAGCTGCTGGCTTGGGGGTGGAAAAGGGCCAAGAGCGGGTGGCTTTGCTAATCCCGGCTGTGGTTTCCTGTCCTCTCGCAGGGCGCGGACGTGAACTGCATGCACGGCACCCTGAAACCGCTGCACTGCGCCTGCATGGTGGCTGACGCCGACTGCGTCGAGCTGCTGCTGCAGAAGGGAGCGGAGGTAAAGGCTTTTAAAGAACGAAAGAAGCGTTTGAAAAACGCAAAGGTCCCTTC
>NW_008815385.1:0-269 GCF_000699105.1 Pygoscelis adeliae | reverse complement strand
ACATTTTACAAAAATAATCTGTCAAAGTGAGAAGATTGCATATAAATGTCCTATTAGTCATATAGAAATCATAATGCTAGGCCTCTAGACTTCAGAGCTTTTCTTTTATGTGTGTATTAGATAGTACAGATAACTGTACACCCAACCAAGGATTAGTCTTCTGAAGCACCAGCACCGGGTGTATTTGTCAGCTGTAGATAGTGTTCCTTTTTCTACATATGAAGGTCTGAAGGTTTGGTAGGGGGTTTTCTTCAATTGCTTTGGAAAAC
>NW_008815384.1:0-269 GCF_000699105.1 Pygoscelis adeliae | reverse complement strand
CAGATCTTCCCTAGGGCAATGCTAGGTAAGCACCAGCGCGCAGGGACACCGGGTCACTCAGTTTGAGCTGATGGGGAGAAGGACAGAGGACTAGGAGGAGAAAAACAAGACCAGAGAGGAGACAGGGGAGCCGAGAGAGAAAGACGGGTGCAGGGAAAAGGACAGAGAGATGGAGAAATCAAGAGAAATAGGGATGAGGAGCCTGTCCCATTCCTCTGTCACTCCCCTCTCCCGGTGCCGTTTCTGTCTCTCTGCCCCCCTGGCCCGCT
>NW_008815383.1:0-269 GCF_000699105.1 Pygoscelis adeliae | reverse complement strand
GATGCTGTCGAGCCCCTCCCATCCCTCCGTGTCACCGAGGTGGCAGTGCCATCGGTCACCCCCTGCGCTCGTCCCTGTCCCCTGGGGGACACCAGAGGCCACGTGGGGACCCCCCCCTCTCCCTCCGCAGGTGCTGGGGGTGATGCTCGGCCTCGGCCTCTTCGCCGTCATCGTCGCCGCTGCCATCGTGGTCCTGGTCCGCCGGCTGCGCCTGAAGAGTGAGTGACACCGCCGCGGTGGCCTTGGGGACAGGGGGGTGACAGGACCGC
>NW_008815382.1:0-269 GCF_000699105.1 Pygoscelis adeliae | reverse complement strand
TGCAGCCGCTGGGCCAGCTTCTTCCTGCCGGAGGCGTGGGAGAAACCTGCGCGTGAGCCATCAGCCCACGGGGACCCCGTCAGCTGGTCACCCCCAAAACGAAGGTGTTCGAAAGCCGGACGGCGGTAGGACCCGTGAGGGTCACGGATGGTCTCGGTCGCTCTACGCAGGTTCTAGGTCCCCAAATTGGGCTCTAGACCTACCGGGCACGAAGAAGCCCGACGTCCTGGGTGGCGGCTGCTCGAGGGAAGAGGGGAGGTGGGGACCGG
>NW_008815381.1:0-269 GCF_000699105.1 Pygoscelis adeliae | reverse complement strand
TCTCCAGGGCAGGGGATGCGGGATGCTCCGGGGATGCGAGATGCTCCGATGGAAAGGATACGGGATGCTCCGGGGCAGGGGATGTGGGATGCAGCAGGGCAGAGATGCAGGATGCTCTGGGCTGGGGATGTGGGATGCTCCAGGGCTGGGGATGTCCCGGGGCTGGGATCCGGGATGCTCCGGGGGCTGGGATCCGGGATGCTCCGGGCTGGGCAGCACAGGGACGTTTCGAGGGGGGGGTGCCGGGGTCCCCGTGTGAGGGGTCTCTC
>NW_008815380.1:0-269 GCF_000699105.1 Pygoscelis adeliae | reverse complement strand
TGTGTGTGTGTGTGTGTGTGCGCGCATGCGTGTGTGTGTACACCAACACTGTGCAGTCGGGTCTATGTACGTGCGTGCAGCCGTGCTGAAGCGTGAGGTGAGCATTTGTGTGCACACTGGTGCTGTGTGTGCCGGTGTAGCTGTGCCGTGCCTTGTGGGGTGTGTGTGAGTGTGCGTGTGTGCGCGCACGTGTGTGTGAACTTGTGTGTAAGCACGTGTGTGTGTGTGCATCTGCGCTGCACAGCGTGTGTGCGTGCGTGTGCAGCTGT
>NW_008815379.1:0-269 GCF_000699105.1 Pygoscelis adeliae | reverse complement strand
CCTGCAGGACAAGCCCCGGCAAGCCGGGACGGGTCCGGACAAGTCGGACGCACGGCATCGCAATTCCCATCGCCAGGACGTTGCGAGATGCTGCAGCATCTCCCGCTCCGAGCACTGGGAATGCCAAGGTTACGGCTTGCGTTGCCGTGCTTTTTGGGGTGAAAACGGGTGGGTTTGGGTTAACCCAGTCGGTGACTCACCCGCTCGCTGATGGCGTTGTACTTGATGGCCAACTCATCCCGCTCGGCCCGGCTCTGAGCCAGCAAGTC
>NW_008815378.1:0-269 GCF_000699105.1 Pygoscelis adeliae | reverse complement strand
ACAAACAAATCATCTCTGTAGCAGGCACTGAAAGCACTGCCTCGAAACATCCTGATTAACAGACTGGACTACTCTTTCTGGATTTTCAGCTTCCACCAAAATAGGTGTCAATGACCTCATCTACAATGGGTATATCATCATTTCTTGAATTAGCTAGTTCAGTAGGCCAAGCGGTTCATGGAACTTTCATTTGCATTATTACCATACAGTACTGTGCTCCAAAAGAGCACCTATATTGCTTTGAAAGGATGAGTCAATAAAACCTAACA
>NW_008815377.1:0-269 GCF_000699105.1 Pygoscelis adeliae | reverse complement strand
AGGGACCACAGGGTCCCTCCTTGGCTTTCCCTGGATCCCGCTGCAGCTTTCCATCCCGGCTGCCCTCCCTGCTCATCCCCTTCTGCGCGACCCTTGGGGGCCGTAGGGTGAGGCAGGATTTGGCCTGGCCCTGAGCAGCATTAGCATCCCCTCTGTGCCAGGAGGGGTCGTGGGGTGGGAGGGCAGCTGGGGGAACTGGCCCCCCTCACCCCCAGTGATGTGAATCCTGCCCCGTTCCTTCTGCAGTGGGGGCTGCAGCACAGTTCCCT
>NW_008815376.1:0-269 GCF_000699105.1 Pygoscelis adeliae | reverse complement strand
GAGCTGTCGGGGAATGGGGGGCCGGGAATAAATCGCTCTGGAAATGCGGAATGTTAAATTTCCCGTTACTTGACACCAGACCGTGGGGACCGGGGGAAGTTACCTCTCCCCAGAGCTGTCCTCTGGCAAGCGCACAAAGGTGCCCGAGTCGCCTCGCGGCTGGGCGCCGCGCTACCTCGCTGCAATTACCCGGCGCAGGATTTCCTATTCACAGACATTGAATTAATCCTTATTCAAGAATAGATTTTTTTTTCTTTCCAGTTTTGTTT
>NW_008815375.1:0-269 GCF_000699105.1 Pygoscelis adeliae | reverse complement strand
CTCCCCATACGGGCTCCCCTGGGTCTGTCCCCCTCTCCCAGGGGACAGCACGCCAAGGACCAGCACCACTGTCTCCCCCCGCCGTGGAGAGGTGAGTAATCAACACTGTAAAAGGATTTGGGTTTACTTTTGTTTTTCTTCCAGGAGCAGAGCGCAAAGCTCCTCTGGAGACACCCACATTTGGGGACATCTACCATGTCACAGGTACCGCTCGGGGACGGGGCACCCTGCTGGGACGGTGCCACCACCGTGCTACCCAAGGGGGTCCT
>NW_008815374.1:0-269 GCF_000699105.1 Pygoscelis adeliae | reverse complement strand
CTTCCAAAGGGCCCAGGAAGAGTTTTCCCAAGGCATCCTCACCAACAGGGGCTTCCAGAACGCGGCCGCTGGGGCGGCCTCCTCAGCCGCACAGAGTGCTTTCCGGGGAAACTAGCCCTCCCGGGGGCCGCCTCCCCCTCGCTTCCTCTGCCGTCCTCACCCCAAACTTCTCTTATTTTTTTTTTTTTTTCCCCTAAAGATGCACTTTTCAGCGGTACCGTGTTAGCTCTGTGATGCCGACTCCAATGAGAAGAGGTGTGGGGGTTTTG
>NW_008815373.1:0-268 GCF_000699105.1 Pygoscelis adeliae | reverse complement strand
CAGCTTCAAAGGCACTAAGATCCAGAAAAATAACAAAAAATACAGGCCTGTTTTCCAGACCACAGACGCATCCCCTGTTACGTGCCTCAATCCCCTCCTGCCTGGTTGTCTCTGGCATGAGGGCCCCAAAGAGGAGTCCAAGGAAATGGAGGATATGCAGCATTTCATGCAGGGAGGCCCTCCAGACTGCATGTCTGCGTTTTCACATACGCGCTGCATGACACGTCCCCCACGCTGCCTTAAACTAACAGCACTTGAAAACAAGCCC
>NW_008815372.1:0-269 GCF_000699105.1 Pygoscelis adeliae | reverse complement strand
TGTATCCGCGTCTCCGTCCATCCGTGTCTCCATCCGTGTCTCCGTCCACCCCCGTGTCCGTCCGTCCCCGTGTCCGTCCGTCCCCGTCTCCATCCATCCCTCCGGCCCTCCCCACATCCATCCCTGCATCTCTCCACCCTCGCATCCATCCCCACGTCTGCCCCGTGTCCATCCACCCCTGCGTCCATCCACGCGTCCATCCCTGCGTCCATCCACCCCTATATCCGTCCCTCCATCCACCCACGTGTCTCCATCCACGTGTCTCCATC
>NW_008815371.1:0-269 GCF_000699105.1 Pygoscelis adeliae | reverse complement strand
CTGGACCCTCCTCATCCTCCTGCTCCCCTGCCAGCCCTTACCGGGGGGCTGGCAGAGCCCACGCTGACTTGCAGGGTCTCCCCTGCACCCTCGCGTGCCAGCATGCCCCACAGCACCCCGGCTCAGCCCAGCCTCCATCCCCCGCACCCCCGGGGGACGCCCCACGGCACGTTGCTCCATGGCACGTCACCCCATGACACATCGCCCCACTGAGCCACCCATCTTCCCCAGCAGCCCCGGCCGGGGCAGCCCCCCCTGAGTCAGAGCCG
>NW_008815370.1:0-269 GCF_000699105.1 Pygoscelis adeliae | reverse complement strand
TAACCACCAGACCACATTTCCTCCCGTATCGCCTTAAAACCTCGCTCTCAGATACCCCAGGTGCCGGGATTTGGGAACTGCCCTTCCAAGGACTCGGGGAGTCGATGCAGCGGCTTCGGTGCAGCCACCGCATAGAAAACGGCACCGAATCTCCGCCGCCTCCCCGACGGTCGGCGCACGCCGGTTTCAAGGCAGCGCTTGGCTGGCGGCCAGGTGCCGGGAGGGCAGCGCCAAAGGTGGGAGGCTGCTTCTCATTTCCTTTGGGGTTT
>NW_008815369.1:0-269 GCF_000699105.1 Pygoscelis adeliae | reverse complement strand
CTGGTATCTAAGAGCTTATTTAGCAAGTTTTTACTCTGGTAATTAATGAAACACTATCATTTTCTAGTATACATCTGTGGACCCTTTTGAATTGTTATTGTGTTGCCATGCTTAGGACAACAGCTTGAGTTAAAGCCAGAGATAGCTTTGAATCATTTGGCATCAAGGTACTAATGAGCTCTGCAGACATTTCAAACACAATTTCTCCCTCTTCAGCCAGGTGTGGCTTAGTCCACTCTATTTTTCCCATAAGCAATATGATGTCCAAT
>NW_008815368.1:0-269 GCF_000699105.1 Pygoscelis adeliae | reverse complement strand
TCAGCTCTCCGGTGCCCACACTGGGGAGACCTGGGGGAGCCCCCTCAGTTTCTCCTGAAACTGGGATACTTCCCGGGTCCCCACATCTCCCCCACGGGCTGACGGGGAACCTCGGCACTGGGGGAGATGCTGGCATCCCCCAGAGCATCTCTGCTTTCCCCCGACTCCTTCCAAGCACTGTTCCCCACCAGATAATCTCAGCTGACAACCGAACCTCCCCCCCTGGAGGCATCTCAGAAGGGTTCAGGAGGCAAAACAAGGAGCACCCG
>NW_008815367.1:0-269 GCF_000699105.1 Pygoscelis adeliae | reverse complement strand
GCAGCTTGCTGCCCCGCCGTGCAGGGTTAATTAACAGCTTAAGAGCACTGATGACTATGGTTGCATCTTTAGCAGGACTTTGCTGGGTTTAAGGGCATGGGGCATGCAGTCTCAAACACCAGCTCATGATGGAGGTTGTCCTCATCCTGCAGTGTCCCCCCTGCACACCGCCTGGCCCGGGGCCGGAGGGGGCACAGCCAATGCGCCTGGCCCCAAAGCACCCTGGGCAGGTGGAAGCGCTCCCATCCCATCCCATCCTATCCCATCCC
>NW_008815366.1:0-269 GCF_000699105.1 Pygoscelis adeliae | reverse complement strand
ACGTGGGTGTGCACGGGGGACGTGGGCGTGCACGGGGACATGGGTGCCTCACACCCTCCATCTCCCCTCCCGGCTCTTGCTAGCGCGGCGACCCTCGGTGCAGAGCATGAAGCCTCCCAAACGTCCGAGGCGGGGGCCGGAGTGGAGCAGAGCACCCGCTCCTGGGTGCCCCCTTAGCAGGGGGTCCCTGGGGAGCAATGCTCCTGGGGGCGATGCAGGTCCCACACCATGAGGATGCTCCGCGCCGCCCCACCAGCCCCAGCCCTTGG
>NW_008815365.1:0-269 GCF_000699105.1 Pygoscelis adeliae | reverse complement strand
CTCCTCCTCCTCCTCTTCCTCCTCCTTATTCTCCTACTCCCCCCCAATTCCTTATCACACTATTGTTTCCTAAGGCCTCCTCCTCTTCTCCTCCTCCTCCCACTTCTCCCCCTCCACTTCATCATGCTGTTCTTTCTTGCTGCCTCCTTCTCATCCTCTTACCTCATTTTCCTCCTCATCCTCATCCTTCTCTTCCTCATCATGCTGTAGACTTCTTCCTCCTCATTCTTCTTATGATGCCTCCTGCTGCCTCCTCCTCCTCCTGCTCC
>NW_008815364.1:0-269 GCF_000699105.1 Pygoscelis adeliae | reverse complement strand
AAAAAAAAAAAAAAAAAAACTGAAATCCCACCCCAGCCCCTTTTTCCACGCTCGAGGAAATAGAGTACCCACAGGCACGCGCACTCGGGCACAGACAGCACGGGGTAGAAATTGTTTAGGGTTATTTTGCACCGCTTTTCTCTCCGTGGGACGCTCTTTAGGGCCACATGTTTTTTTTCCCTTCCAGCCCCAGGCGACGGGAAGAGCCGCGAGCAGCCGGGGGCGCTGGGGACAAGCGTCGAGAGGGCTCGTCACCGCGGGCCTCGGGC
>NW_008815363.1:0-269 GCF_000699105.1 Pygoscelis adeliae | reverse complement strand
CAACAGCTGCAGAGGAAGAGAAGGGGTGAGGGTGACGCGGGGTCCCCTGAGCCCCCCCCCAGCTGTGTCCCCAGGGTGGGCTGGAGCTCACCCTGACGTTCTTCTCCATCTCCAGCAGGACCCTCTTGTGCTGCTCGGCGATGGCCAACGTGGCGCTGTGCACGCGCTGGTAGATCTGCTCGCCCTCCTGCGTCTGGAAGGTGTAAAGACCTTCCCCCGCGTCGCACATCCTGCAGGGACGGGGCACGGGGCGTCACTGGGGTCCCCAA
>NW_008815362.1:0-268 GCF_000699105.1 Pygoscelis adeliae | reverse complement strand
TTTCCTCTATCACTGTGGACATCCTGGAAGTGACAGAGCAACATTACAGTGTGTGTGCGGAGAGAAAGAGAAGTGGATTTTGGGGGAGGAAAGGAGTTAATTTGGAGGGAGGGTATCCTTTCCACCACGGTGGTATAGAGAGAAAAGGGTATGTCGTTCTCTGTGTTAGCAAAGTTAAATTTTCTCTGTGTAAGTTTATGTATCAGCAGGGGATGGTATAGTAGAATCACAGCATCTGGTGGTGGAGGTGTATCTTTATATGATGAAA
>NW_008815361.1:0-269 GCF_000699105.1 Pygoscelis adeliae | reverse complement strand
GGGCTGCACCCGCCTTCTGACGGGAATCGTCACCCATGGTGTGGGGACAAGCTGCAAGCGGGGCTGCGGGTCAGCTGGAGAAATCCCACTAGTTAAACATGCCCCATAACCCCTGTCCTGGGACGGCTTCTTCCCTGGGCTTCTTCCCTTCGCACTTTGCCTAACCCCCTTTGAAACACCCCAGGTTTCTCCGGCGCTGCCCTCCCAGCTGCATCCCCGCATGCTGCGGGGAGGGGGAAGAGGCGGGTGGACCCCCAGGGCCCGTGGTG
>NW_008815360.1:0-269 GCF_000699105.1 Pygoscelis adeliae | reverse complement strand
TGGGGGGTAAATACGCCGGAGAGGGGGCAGGTGAGTCCCTTGTGCCACGAGTGGTTGGTGGGAGGAGTCGGGGCAGGAGGAGGGAGAGAAGCCTTTGCTCCTGTTGCTTTGAGGTCCCTTTGGCCGAATCCCACCCAAGAGGCGTGGCTGGGAGCACCCTGTGGGTGTGCATGGCTGTGCATGGCTGTGCATGAGTACGCGCGTGGCATCACCCGGCGTGTCCAAGGCACCAGCAGGCTTTGCCTTTACACCAGCAGCTTTTTTTAGAG
>NW_008815359.1:0-269 GCF_000699105.1 Pygoscelis adeliae | reverse complement strand
TAAACCACCCACCAATCCATCCATCTATCTATCCATCGTCTTTTCAAATCAATACTTGAAAGGGAAACAAAGCCCGGGTGCCTGCGTTCCCCGGGGGAGCCCCTGGCCTCCGGCAGGGGCAAAACCACGAATTTACTGCTAATTGAGGAGCGAGGAATCATTTAAAAACAACAGCGGGGGATGTGGCAGCGCCGGAGCCCGTCAGCGGAGGGGATTAACGCGACTAACGCTGAGAAGCCTCGCGTCTTGCCCCCGCGCGCCCCGGCAGG
>NW_008815358.1:0-267 GCF_000699105.1 Pygoscelis adeliae | reverse complement strand
GCCCTTGGCCTTGTTGAATCTCATACAGTAGAAGACTCTGTACTTCCACTGACACAGAGAGAAAAAAAATAGATACACACATAAATACATACATACATTCATCCACCTTGAAATAAAACAAAACCACACCATATTTATATGCACATCCCTGCAAGGAGGAGGTATTGCACAACACAGAGGGCCCCAGAGTCCTTGTTTAGCATCACAGACCAACACACCCACCCGGTGGGCAGCTGAGCGCCCAGCTGCATGTGTGCTGCAGCCGCA
>NW_008815357.1:0-269 GCF_000699105.1 Pygoscelis adeliae | reverse complement strand
GGACCATCCTGGGCTCTTGGGGACCATCCTGGGGTCTGGGGAGCATCCAAGGTGCCTCCCTGCTTGGGGACCATCCCAGGTCTTGGGGACCATCCCTGGGCAGGGGGACCATCCAGGGTGCCTCCCTGTTTGGCGACCATCCTGGGGTCTTAGGGATCATCCTGGTTTCTGGGGACCCTCTGGGGTGCTTCCCTGCTTGGGGACCATCCTGGAGTCTCAGGAACCATCCCAGAGTCTCCAGGACCATCCTGGGCTCTTGGGGACCATCC
>NW_008815356.1:0-269 GCF_000699105.1 Pygoscelis adeliae | reverse complement strand
CTGAAATATATCCGGAATGATCGGCTACGTATGGGCACGAAAAGAGTGAAACAGACAGCTACTCTTACAAAAGAGGATTGGAAGGAGAAAAACAAGGGATTTTCATAACGCTTAGGAATCTAGAAAACACAGTAACTGTGGAAATATCTCGATTATAAGATCTGAAAGGAAAACGAAGCTTCAGTGTTCATGTATGACAATTTATTCCGTGCAAACCTTCTAAGGAAACAAAGGCTGAAAAGGTGTTTAAGCTGAATGATAAAGAACAG
>NW_008815355.1:0-269 GCF_000699105.1 Pygoscelis adeliae | reverse complement strand
CCCTGCCTACAATCCCTGCGGGGCTCTGTGACCACCGTGCCCTCAGCAGACCAGGGGAAGTGACTCGATCCACGTGGAGTATCTGATCCTGCACCTTGGTGCACCAGCACCCCTCAAACGCAGTGTTTCCACCCAAAGTGGGAAGAGCCAATGCACAAGCCGGGTCCCTTCACTGTTGTCGTGGCCGAGGGCTGCCTGCGCCCTGTGCCGCCGCCCTCCACGGCCTTTGCAGGCAGCGAGGTGGCAGAAGGGAGGGTGCAGAGCCGTGC
>NW_008815354.1:0-269 GCF_000699105.1 Pygoscelis adeliae | reverse complement strand
AGACAGGGGTTGGGGGCAGTCTGTGGCTACGGGACAGGTGCAGCGACTGCGTCATAATGCTCAACTGCGCATGCGCTGCGCTTGAGCTGTAGTACCGCATTTTGGTCACCGGGAGGTAGCAAAGAGCGCGGTGTAACACCCCACCGCGCATGAGGGGCGCCCGTCCTGCAGTACCGAAGTTTGATCGCCATGCGGCAGCAGCGAGAGCGGTGTAACGCTCAAATGCGCATGCGCAGCACTTGTCCTGCAGTACCGGCTTTTGATCGCCG
>NW_008815353.1:0-269 GCF_000699105.1 Pygoscelis adeliae | reverse complement strand
GCCCGCCCCGGCCTGCCCCTGGAGGCGGGAGCACCATACCAAGCACCGTAGCCTCGCTCCTTGCCGATTTCTACTTTAAAAGCAACAGGATCTTTTGAATGACATTAAGGTCCCCCGAGGCATATTTGCTACAGAGATTAAGGCTCATTTTCATAACAGATACGAACGTTACCGGTAGCCAGGGCAGCGAGCCGCCTTTCCCCTGCCGTTGCGACAACAGGCGAGGACCTCCAGACATCGAAGCAAACCGGCTACGCCTTCAAGACCCC
>NW_008815352.1:0-269 GCF_000699105.1 Pygoscelis adeliae | reverse complement strand
GGGGGCTCGTCCCGGGGCACCGCAGAGACCCTGGGCTGCGCGTTGGGGGCCGCGGGACCAGCCTCGGGGTGAGCCCGGCACCGCGCTGCCCGTGTTTGCCGTGGAAAGCGCGGCGTCGTGCCCACCGAGGTGGTGCGAGAGGAGCAGTTTCTCCGGCGGGGAGTGAACCCGGGCAGAGCGCTCGCTCCTTGAGACGGGGAGCCCTGCCCCGAGGCGGCGCTTGGCAGCCCCGGCACCTTGCCCCGGGGATGCTCGTTCGGCACATCGCG
>NW_008815351.1:0-269 GCF_000699105.1 Pygoscelis adeliae | reverse complement strand
GACACCAGCGTCACCCACCTCGCCCTGCTGCAGGTTTAGGGCACTCCCCGTATCTGGAGAGCCCCGCAGCCGCTCTGCAGTGCAGGGCACTTCGGGGGTCCAGGGCCATGGCGGGGGCACAAGCATCCCACGCTGGCGCCCTGGGGGAAACCGAGGCATGGAGCAGAGCAGCCGAGATGCCCGTGCTTGGGGCACCGACCCCAGGTCTGGCCGAGCAAAAGGCTGGAGCAAGGAGGAGTGTGGAGGGAGCGGATGCGCACAGGGCTGCT
>NW_008815350.1:0-269 GCF_000699105.1 Pygoscelis adeliae | reverse complement strand
TGGTGACCGTGCGTCACCGGGAGGTGGTTCCTCCAAAGCAGCTTCTGGTGACAATCTGCCCCATGCCCTGTCCCCACCCATCGGTGACCCTCTCCAGAGGGCTGGAGAGGTTCCTGGGGATGCACCATGGTTGGTGCTAGTGGCTGGGGTCTGTGGGGAGGTGGAGGAAGGGAAGGGTGGAAGGACGGATGGATGGATGGAGGGAGATGTGGAGATGTTCTGGGGTGGGTGGATGGATGTATGGATGGAGATGTTGGGGTTGGATGGAT
>NW_008815349.1:0-269 GCF_000699105.1 Pygoscelis adeliae | reverse complement strand
CCCACCTTTTTCCCTCTTTTTCCCCACTGCCCCGGCCCCATCCGCACCCGGCGCGAGCTGCCGCGCGGACGCAGGCGCCGGAGCCCTGTAAATATTAATCAAATCGCGCTTTTTTCTTTTTTTTCCCCCCTCCTTTTTTTTTCGCTCTGTTTAGCTCCGCGGGATGCAAACAGATGGGAGACGGGAGGGCTTTTTACCCAGCCGAGGAGCGGGGTAACTCAAACCGAATGAATTCCGGCGGCGGAGCGGTTTTCCATAAAATCAATAGC
>NW_008815348.1:0-269 GCF_000699105.1 Pygoscelis adeliae | reverse complement strand
CCTTTGGGGCTGTCCCCGGGGGTGGGGAACCACACGGCAACTTGCTCTGGCTGCACAGAAGTGGGATGAATTAGCTCTAGGGAAGCTTTCACGGAGAGCAATTGGGGGCCCTCGTTCCCATCTCCACCTCCGGAGCTGCGTCTGCATCGTGCCGTGTCTGGTGTAGCTGAAGCTCTTGAGATACCAAATCCATGTCTTCAACCGCGACCTTCTACTGCGTCCCGGGAACCTGCTGGCATGGAGCGGCACGGGGCCAGGCAGCGTGCCGT
>NW_008815347.1:0-269 GCF_000699105.1 Pygoscelis adeliae | reverse complement strand
GGAAGGGAGCGGTGATAGGAAAAAGGGTTTTCGGGATCCCGCGGGAGGAGAAAAAATAATTTCGTAACTTTCGTTGCGGTCGCGCAAGGGACAGATGAATGAGGGAGGCGCGTGCCGGTGGGGCAGACGTGGCTTTGGAGACTTTACTTTGAGATACTCATTTAAATGAGCAGGTGCCGACCACTCCGGAACACTCGGGGCACTTGGCACAGGTATTGTTCTGTACATGCTTCCAAAAAAAAGAGAAGGCGGCGGCTGTGTACACGGGC
>NW_008815346.1:0-268 GCF_000699105.1 Pygoscelis adeliae | reverse complement strand
CCCCAAAACAAACAAATCCAAGCCTAACAATGGGACATTCTCTCTTTATAGCATAAATTCTCCAGAAATTTGTCTGTCATCGTTGCTTTTTGTGTATGGACTCAGAAGGTGGTGGAACTGATACAGTACAACAAACTCTAATGCTATAGTAACTAATTTTACCTCCCAAAACTTATTTTTATTTCACCTTTTCCATTTCTGAAGAAAACTTTAAGCTTCTTTTGACTGCACCTAAGTGCCTATGCCGTAGGGATTTCCTCCATTTATA
>NW_008815345.1:0-268 GCF_000699105.1 Pygoscelis adeliae | reverse complement strand
CAACGGCCTCCGATAAGGACACCTAGGAACTCAGAACACGCTGCTGGACAGAGGATCAAACTTCATGCCCTTGTTTTCAGACTAGCTGGTCATCTCTGGCTTGCCCTGGAAGAGGCCAACCTGGGCTCTCTGAAAACACGGCCAATGTCTACCTTTCCTGTCTTCCACCCACCCTTTTTCTCTCTTTTCTTTGTTGTCTTGTGCTCCCCTCAAAGCCTGCTGTGAGGACCCCGGAAACCAGCCTGCAGTGACCTGCTAGCCTGTCTCC
>NW_008815344.1:0-269 GCF_000699105.1 Pygoscelis adeliae | reverse complement strand
AAGCAGCGAGCAGGACCTGCTGGCACGCGACCCCTCGGTCCGGAGGCTGCCGCACGCTGAATTTTGGCTGGTGGGTCCCGTGGCGTGAGCGTGGCTGATGCTCGGCCAGCGTTGAGAGGGGACAGCTTCAAGCCACAGAGCTGGATGTGCCTCGCCCTGTGAGGAAGGGCAGCGCTGGGCTGGACTGGGCTTGAACTGGGGCTTCCAGCATCCAGAGATGCTTCAAAATATACGCAGAAAGCATCGGCGTGAGCTGCTGGGGGGGAGTT
>NW_008815343.1:0-269 GCF_000699105.1 Pygoscelis adeliae | reverse complement strand
AGTAAAACTTAAGATCATCTTCAACACCCGCACACAGAGGTGGCCAGTTATCGGGCATATGTACGCACCCTTTGCTATACGTTGGTTTGTCCCACACCTGGCCTAAGCGCTGCAGAAAGTCAAACGCAGGCTATTCTGGTGTGCGAAGGGTTGGCAGGCCAGTGCTCAAAACAGAGGCTTGCGACCGACACCGCCGACCCCTTCCCCGCCCTCCGCGCCCAACGCCGGTCAGGGTTTTTTTGAAAGGCCGCATTTATTCCCAGCTGTGC
>NW_008815342.1:0-269 GCF_000699105.1 Pygoscelis adeliae | reverse complement strand
AAAACAGGAAAGTAACAGAACTTGTCCATTTTGCCACCACGTATCACAGTCTGACATGCAGTATGTATTAACTAGAGAGAAAGAGCCACATAAAGCGAGCAAGGCACTTGGGAAACGAAATCTTGCGATTCTGCACATGCTTAGCACTTCGATGTGCATCAGTAATTTCAGGGAGGTATGCAAACGAATTTGTGAATCAATTCAGGAATTACTCTTTAGAAATGACGTGAGACTGTAACATCCTTTATACTTTACCAAGAATAGCAAAA
>NW_008815341.1:0-269 GCF_000699105.1 Pygoscelis adeliae | reverse complement strand
TCCCCCACACCACTGGGAACAGCCACCACAAGGCTCCCCAAGCCCCTCCAGACCCTGGGGGCTGCCTCTCCTCGCACAGCCCCTCATGTTCGCTCCTTGCAGAATGCCACCTGCTTCAGCCTGGGATGCTGCTCCTTCTTCCTCATCCCAACATCACCTTCGCCATCAGGCTCACCAAGCACTTCCACTCTATCCACAACCAGCTCATGTCAGTGGTGGGCGTGAGCTGGGCCAGCTGCCCACAGCAGGGGAGATATGGGCTCCTCCTC
>NW_008815340.1:0-269 GCF_000699105.1 Pygoscelis adeliae | reverse complement strand
TCAGCTGCATTTTAATTTCCTTTTCAATCTTGTCCCAATTAATTTCGCAGAATTAATCTCAGAAGCAAACTCGGCAGCATCGAGGCTGCCGTTTTAGCGGTGCGGTCGCTCTGTCTGAACATGAAATAGTAGCTAATATAAAAATCCATCTGGTGTCTTTGAAACACACGCCGGCTGCTGCTCGGGTCCTGTCTGACATTTCGAGCATCAACAGTGGGGAAAAGTGATTTGGGGGTTAGTGGACATCAGTAGCTGGGAGGGACTTGGCA
>NW_008815339.1:0-269 GCF_000699105.1 Pygoscelis adeliae | reverse complement strand
CTATCCCTGCCGAAACCAGGACAGTTGGATACAAGCTTCGTGAGACCATTTGCAAGTAGTGAGACACTTACATGCATGCCCACAGAAGTCTTATTTGTCTAATTTATTCATCAGCAGTTATTCCTAACCACACATTAATAGAAATGGTTTTCCAAATAAGCCTTTATTGAATAAAATATTCCAGGAAACGCCTACCATCCATCTCATATTCTTAAAAATAAATTTTCATTTTATAGTAGATAAGATATGATGGGAATAATATAGATGTA
>NW_008815338.1:0-269 GCF_000699105.1 Pygoscelis adeliae | reverse complement strand
GACCCCCCACCAGATCCCCTGTGGTGCCCCTCGCTGAGAGCAGCTGGAGCCAGTGCCCTGCAGGCAGGACTAGCAGCTGGGCAGCCCCATCACAGGGGGCGGCTGGAGAAAGCCCAGAGCCAGGGGGGCTGGGGCCGTGCCTGCTGGCCACCACTAGTGCCCCCCAGGCAGGCAAGGTTGATTCTCCCGTCAGCGATGCCTTAACCAGCCAAAGCAGCAGTAACCCGCCAGTGCCCTTAGATGCTGTCTCTGAAGGCAGGGGTTTTTTT
>NW_008815337.1:0-269 GCF_000699105.1 Pygoscelis adeliae | reverse complement strand
GGCAGACGGGTCTCTCTGCCTCAGCCAATTTGCGAATGCCACAGGAAGATGGCTCTCCTTCTCCTGCCTGTTTTCACCGTGCCCAAAGCCGCCCCCGCTCCGAAGACAGGCTGTTCCCAAATGTGAGAGGAAATTGCTAAGGAGATAATTGAGTAGCCAATTAATTAGCTAATGATCAATGTAAGCATCCTGCGGAGGCAGCCCTACAGCCGCCCTGGCTGCGTGTTGCAGCGATGTGTCACTCCCGGTGCGGTGACAGCTTCCCGATG
>NW_008815336.1:0-268 GCF_000699105.1 Pygoscelis adeliae | reverse complement strand
GCAGGACCTAGAGAAAGAAATAGAAGGTAAGAAAGCAACTGAGTTGTTACGGTCTTTACAAACTGAACAACTGTAGAAACAGTTACAGGAAGTAAAGGAGAAAAGACAAAATTTGGGAGAAAAAGTTGAGATGATGCTTATGGAGACTGCCCGCCCCCCGATACCATACAGATCAGGAAACTACTAGTATCCCCTGAAGATTGGGATGGCGTTATCTGGGGTGATCCCAATGATAGCGAGCCAGAAGACAACAATCCTTTGTTCTCCA
>NW_008815335.1:0-269 GCF_000699105.1 Pygoscelis adeliae | reverse complement strand
AACTGATACGCGGTTTACCTTTGCAAAACGTCTTAGTGGGTAGCAGCGTACGTGAGTAAGAAGGCTGGGCAGCCAAGGATGGGGTACAACCGCTGAACCTCTAATACGAAGGATAGGTTCATAATTACCGGCATTCTGCTGTCCTACCTAAAACAGTCAGTTCTGCGTGTCTTCTGTGACCTGCAGTAATTATCCCTATTCATTTTACAAGACACTTGCGTCACTGAAGTACCTTGAAGTGAATCCGTAGGAAACCGCCGGCAGAGAGG
>NW_008815334.1:0-268 GCF_000699105.1 Pygoscelis adeliae | reverse complement strand
GGGGGGGACAAAAGCTGCCTGGGGCAGAGCAGCCCGTCCCCCTGGGGCCGAGGCAGCCCCCTCCGGTGCCAGCGCTGATCCCAGCTGTGTCAGCTCGCGGGCCTGTGCCAGGCTGCAGTCAGCAAAGCTGTAATCTCCCTCGGCTGGCAGCGCCCCAGCCCAGCAATTAAGTGGCTGACCTGAGCTCGCCCGGCCGTGGCAATGGTCCCCTTCGGGGACGGGGTGCCAGGCTGTGCTGGCAGCGGTGGGCTGAGCCACGGCTGGCACC
>NW_008815333.1:0-268 GCF_000699105.1 Pygoscelis adeliae | reverse complement strand
TCGCTCCTTTGCACCACACCCAGCGCTGCTGCTTCAGGGGCCGCATCCTGCCCAGGGCTCCAGGCCCAGGGGGGGGTGAGGAGGCATCTCCTCCGCCCCCTGCCCTGAACTGGAGCATCCCTGGGGACCCCAAACTGGAGAATCCCCGGGCACCCGGCTGCGGGGGGGGCACAGGAGGTGCCAGCTCCCCCTCTCTGCCGTGATGGCAGGGCCGGATCCAGCTGCCAAATTCCAAGCCGTCTGGCCAAGAGACGCTGCTCTGCTCCCG
>NW_008815332.1:0-268 GCF_000699105.1 Pygoscelis adeliae | reverse complement strand
AAAAAAACCCAACCAAGTCTGACTGTGTAATTTTCCTCCCACCCTAGCAAGGAAACTGAAACCTTGAAAAATGAACTATCCTTGCAGAGGATGAAAGCTCTGTATGAGAGCCAAAGGGTTCTGGAAGTTGAAAGGAAACTCTTCACAAATGAGAGGCATTTGCAAGCTTGTCAGAGTGAGAATATGAACTTGCGAGTCATGCTGGATGAGCTAAAAATGAAATATGAACCTGAAGGTAAATACTACTTTTCCATATGGAAAAAAAAAA
>NW_008815331.1:0-268 GCF_000699105.1 Pygoscelis adeliae | reverse complement strand
GCCCAAAGGGCCAAAGCCTGCCCAGATTTCAGCAAAACTTGCCATAAATGGCAAAAACGTCCATATTCGGGTCAAACCCGACCAAACAGTCCGGGTGCAAGGCCTTTCCGGGATTTTGGGACACAGGAGACAGATGCTCACCGCAAGGATCCGGGCTCCGTGCAAAGGGCGCTTGGGTGCCCTGTCAAGGCTCTTGGGTGCACCACAAGGGTCTGGGCTCCTCGAAAGGCTCTCGTGCACCGTGCAAAGGGTCTGGGCTCCGTGCAAG
>NW_008815330.1:0-269 GCF_000699105.1 Pygoscelis adeliae | reverse complement strand
GGGACCTTTTGCCGCCGGAGGCGGGGGGGACCCCCAAAAGCGGGGTTTGGTTTTGGGGTTTGGTTTTTTTTTGTGCGTTCTGGAGCCTCAACCTTTCCTTGCCGGGTCCGGCGACGGAGAAGATCTTTTATGCTTTGGTGGATAAACGGAGCTTTGCCGCGAAACGCTGAAACTTTGCCTCCCTTTCCCGAAACCTTCGCTTTTTCTCTTGTACCGGGGCAGGGGAAAGCTTTGAGGCTGCTTAACCGGCGGTAAAACGCCGGGCGCGC
>NW_008815329.1:0-268 GCF_000699105.1 Pygoscelis adeliae | reverse complement strand
CACCGGAGACGGAGGAAGGGGCGAGCCCGTCCCAAATTGGAGGACAGTTGACAACGGGGGGACAACGGGGAGAGGTTTAAGCAGGAGCAGGGGAGAAGTGGCTCACGCTGGGCCAAGCATTCCCCCTGCAAGGGGAGCGGGTGCCCAGAGGGTTTGCGGCCAGCCGACGCACGCAGGGCGGTTTTTCTCCCGGGAGCTGCGGCAGAGGCCGGGGTGGCTGCAGGGCTCCTGGGAGGAAGGGCCACCGGTCTGTGTCCCCAGGCTCGGC
>NW_008815328.1:0-267 GCF_000699105.1 Pygoscelis adeliae | reverse complement strand
GGTTCAGACTCCATAAATTAAGCTTTACCAAAAAAATTCAGACTGAAACGTTTTAGTTTGAGAACTGACATAGTACATGCAATTATGATGCAGGTGCTAATGTGCAACTTTAAGTGATTCTTTTGAATTTAGTTTTTATTTTTTTAATACAAAATAGAGATCATTCTAAGTCACCAAATGAGTCATCTTTTCTCTCATCTGGAAACAACACAGTGACTCAACTAAAAGTGCGTGTGTGTGGAGCGGGGGTCTTCAACCATTATACTC
>NW_008815327.1:0-268 GCF_000699105.1 Pygoscelis adeliae | reverse complement strand
TCTTACGGGCCTTGAAGGTCCCAGGCACTCAGCCAACCAGGTTGTGATGACTCCGTCACAGAACACGGAAGCACAGCAGCACGCAGAGCACTGTCTATAAAATGAAACAGTATGTTTTCCCTCTTCTCCTCTGAGGGCTAATTTGTGGAGGCAATGACAAATGACACCTTCCCCTCCTGCGGGGCAGACGTTTTCTGCCTTGATACAACACAGAAAATTGTATGGGAATGGCGTGAACCTCACGGAGTCACCTGGGTTCTACACCTGC
>NW_008815326.1:0-268 GCF_000699105.1 Pygoscelis adeliae | reverse complement strand
CCCCCCCCCCCCCCCCCCCCCTTGCAAAAATAACAAGCAGCTAAGAGCGGAACACATCATGCAACACTTTGGGCGTCCTTTATTCCCCACTTCTGCAAACTGCTGCAGCCCGAGGAAAAGAGCAGAGGGTGGAATGAAAGGAGGGTGAAGCCAAGAAAGAAAAGTGTCAAGGCAGGAGGAGGACACTCCTGCACGTCAGATCTCTCAGTGGAGAGGATTACCTTGTCCAGTGCCAGTTGTGTCCAGTCTTTTTGTTTCCCCCTGTCTT
>NW_008815325.1:0-269 GCF_000699105.1 Pygoscelis adeliae | reverse complement strand
GCTGGCTTTTCTGATAGGGGAAAACAACTTTCATTTCAGTGCTTACTACAAACAAAAAGGGTTACCAGGTCCTCCACAGTGCTCTTGAAATGTCAGGCCCATTTCACTGCATATACAAGAAGCTGCTATGCTGGTGCAAACCCAGGCACACATGTTCATGTCTCATGCCAACCTGCATTCACTGTGCAGCGGCCTTCCCTTTCTAGCTTTGTAATGGCACCTCAGGCTCCCCAGGTAGGTAACTGAGACAGTCTTTCTATGGTTTTTGA
>NW_008815324.1:0-268 GCF_000699105.1 Pygoscelis adeliae | reverse complement strand
TAAGAATAACAATTCTTATTATTGTACCTGGGCGCAGATGGCCGTTGCTATCTCACGGGGAGATTAAGAAGAGAGCAAGTCCCATGAAGGCACCTCTCTCCCCGCGTGGTCGCGGGTCCCCAGCGCAGGCACAGGCTGGCGGGTTCAGCTAATCCTGCCCGAGGGCGGCTCCCGCCTTTGCCCGGGACGGCTTTAAACTTCCCGATCGCCAGCGGATTTAGTGAAAACCTTACTTCAAAAGTTCTCGCCATCCAGGCCATGGGAGCAA
>NW_008815323.1:0-268 GCF_000699105.1 Pygoscelis adeliae | reverse complement strand
GTGGCTCCTCTCCCAGCACGGGGGCT
Organism: Pygoscelis adeliae; assembly: GCF_000699105.1. Classification (NCBI taxonomy): domain Eukaryota; kingdom Metazoa; phylum Chordata; class Aves; order Sphenisciformes; family Spheniscidae; genus Pygoscelis; species Pygoscelis adeliae. The sequence continues at coordinate 242 of NW_008815323.1, read as the reverse complement.
CGCCCCAGGTCCTGCGCAGGGGGCTGGGGACACTCCTCTGCCTCTGGGGTCCGGGACCCGTCACTGTCCTCCTCATCCTTGGGGCCGCGCTCGGCCTCGGCGTCGTAGTCGGAGAAGTAAGCAGAGTCACGGTAGGGGTTCTTCTCAGCGAGGCTGTGCAGCTCGGCCCCGAGGGAGGTGGAGAGCCGCGTTTCAGGGGCCAGACCCTCGCCCCCCGGCAGCCCCGGAGGCGGCTTCCCCAG
>NW_008815322.1:0-268 GCF_000699105.1 Pygoscelis adeliae | reverse complement strand
CTTCTGCTTTCTCATATGCATCGCTCCTGCGTTTGTTCTCCGGGACCAGGGTCACCCTGCAGCGCTGGGTGGGCACCCCGAGGCGCCGGCGTGGGTGGCTGCAGGACCCGGGAGCCACCAGGGTTACGCGTGTCCCTGGGGAAGGGAGCCCTTGGGGTAGGAACGCAGGTCGGCATCCCTGCTCTCGGGGGGAGAGGGGTAGGAGCAATTTCTTTGTTGTTGTTGTTTTAAATAACTGCTGGAAGAAAATTGTATCGCACTGCTTGTG
>NW_008815321.1:0-268 GCF_000699105.1 Pygoscelis adeliae | reverse complement strand
GCCTGTGCCGCTGCCTGCCTGCGCGGCTCACCAGGGAGCTGAGCAAGTTTGCCTCAATGAAAGTGAACTCCTTCATTTAAACCTGACTGCAGAGTAGTCTGGCCCCCCGCTGCGTTAATTATCCTGTAGTTCTCGACTGATTGCTGTACACTAAGCTTAAGCCCTCCTTTATTTATTTACTGACTACATTAACAGCAGCGCCTGCACTCCTTTTGTGCTGCGGCAAACAGTACGGCGCGCCGCGGCGGGGCCAGGCAGGTGCTGCCGG
>NW_008815320.1:0-268 GCF_000699105.1 Pygoscelis adeliae | reverse complement strand
TGGAGTCCTGGGCCTTCCATGCGCTGCTGGTGCTGCCCTATATGTTTTACGTGGGCTTGTTCTTTGTCAACGTGCTGATCCTGTACTATGCCTTCCTGATGGAGTACATCGTTCTCAATGTAGGCATCGTCTTCCTGCCCGAGGATATGGACCAGGCTCTGGTGGATCTGGGGGTACTTTCCGACCCTGGCTCCGTACTCTACGAGACGGACAGCGAGCTGGATGTCTTCGATGGGTACTTGGAGTGACGCCCCGGGGCGCCCCGAAG
>NW_008815319.1:0-268 GCF_000699105.1 Pygoscelis adeliae | reverse complement strand
GACATGTATTTCTCCATTTAGTCTGACATTTTCTGGATGCATCTATGCCCCATTCTTGCAGCTGTTCCACAGAATCATGCTCTGGTTCAAGACAGAATTTGGCAATGTCTGGTATCTCTACCTATAGCCATTATTCCTAGCTTAAGACACCCAAGAAACTTTACACTCCCCTTCCTTCCCTCTATCCAGTATCTGAATGTACTTTTTTATTTCTAATTAAAAATATGCGAATCACTATGCCTCCTGCTAGATGTGTCAGGGCATTCCC
>NW_008815318.1:0-268 GCF_000699105.1 Pygoscelis adeliae | reverse complement strand
TATAAAGGCAGCAGCAAGCCTGCCTCTGGGAGAAGAGCGTGTTTATGAGAGGTATCAACAGTCGCCTCTCGGAACAAAGGAACGGCGTTGAACTCGGGAAACGCTTACTGAAAACATCACCCCCACACGTGCCCTTGTGTAAGGAGCAAACTGTGTCAGACCGAAAAGCCCCCGCAGTGAAGCGCTCACGAGCTGAACGCCTTGAGGCCTTGAAGCAGGTATGTGAGGTTCTTAACAAACGTGCTCGAGACACTGAGGGGTCAAAAAA
>NW_008815317.1:0-268 GCF_000699105.1 Pygoscelis adeliae | reverse complement strand
CCTCAATTTAAAGAGAGCTCTGAAGAGGAGTAATTGACCAGTGGTAAATGAAAGTTAAGATGCATCTTGGGTAACCTCAGGTGGGACTGAAGTGGGAGCCCTGTGATATGAGTCTTGTATTCCAACCGTGAATGTAGAGGTTAGGCCCAGTTTTTATATCGTTTCCTTATTAACTCCGCTGACTGAATATTTGATCAGACCTGGCAAGTCTGCCCCATAAGAGGATATTGTCACAGGTAGAAGGGTTGAAATACAGTGACTGTGTTAA
>NW_008815316.1:0-268 GCF_000699105.1 Pygoscelis adeliae | reverse complement strand
TATGGGGTGTGCTGGGGGTGTGCAGCCAGGTCCCTGGGGACACGGCTGCCATCAAGCCATTCAAGCCAGCCCCCCAGTGGGGCTCGGGGCAGGCGCTGGGGCTGTTTTGGGGCAGAGTCGTGGCACCTTGGCCAGGATAGACACTGGGGACGTGCTGAATGCTAAAGCACTGCCAACATGCAGGGAGTCCGTGTGGCATTACACCCTGGGGACTGTCCCCTCTCTGGTGTCCCATGCCAGCCCTGGCTGGTGGCTGCGGGAAGCGGGT
>NW_008815315.1:0-268 GCF_000699105.1 Pygoscelis adeliae | reverse complement strand
ATCCCGCGCTGCCCCATGGGCACAGTGCTGTGTGGTCCAGGGCACAGCCTGCCCTGTCCCCTTCTGCCCCACGGGCACAGCCAGACACGTCCCACGGGCACAGCCTGCCCCATCTCCATCTGCCCCATGAGCAGAGCCTGCCCTGCGCCCCCTCTATCCCATGGGCACAGAATGCTCCATCCCATGGCAGAACATCATCACCCTGGGTACAGCTCTGCCCTGTCCCCGTCTGTCCCGCTGGCACAGCCTGCCTGGTGCCCCCTCCCCG
>NW_008815314.1:0-268 GCF_000699105.1 Pygoscelis adeliae | reverse complement strand
GTCATTCCAGAGAGAGAGAGAAGTCCAGAGGCTGCTGATTGCTGTCTATTCAGCCCAAACAGGCTTTTCAGATGAAAATGAGTAAAGGCTAGTGGAAGATTTACAGGGATTTGGTACAAAGGAGACAATGAAGTTTTAAATGTTGATAGCGTTTCACACCAAACGCATAATGGGTCCCTGTTTGAACGGGCCGTTTTGCATCTAAATATATATTTCATTGAGGATTTCTTTTTCCCCTTATCTCAGACGGGGGCAGTTATGTACCGCC
>NW_008815313.1:0-268 GCF_000699105.1 Pygoscelis adeliae | reverse complement strand
GCCCCCTGCCCTTCCCCCCGGCCCCACAGCCCTGTCCCCCCCAGCTGCCATCCTCCCCGAGGGCTAGCCCATCTTCGAGAGGCCCCTGGGCGGTACCTGCCCCCAGAGAGGGTGGCTTTGGCTCCCAGGCACCCACGGGCATCGCTGGACCTTTGCCTCCTACTGCCATGGTTCCCCTGCAGCCAAAATGGGTCTCCTGGCCAGAGCGTGACCCATGGCCGGTGCTTATGGCTGCAGCAGAGAGGGCAGCGGGAGGCGGGGGTTTGGG
>NW_008815312.1:0-268 GCF_000699105.1 Pygoscelis adeliae | reverse complement strand
AAAAAAAAACCCACAAAAACAAGAAAACCAAACAACACAAAGAACTAAACTCAATACAGTATGAGCCACTCCATAACTGAGGGGAGTCTGGTACTTCAAAGTCTGCAATGATGATGATTAAGTTCACAGTTCATACTGACAAAAACCCCAGCCTATATGTCTACAAGATTTGTGCCAGGGACAAACCAGCTACAGTTTAAGATCTCCATCTTTTCCACAGACACTTAATTTGCCATAGAAAACAGGAAAAAACAGATTAAGGACTATT
>NW_008815311.1:0-267 GCF_000699105.1 Pygoscelis adeliae | reverse complement strand
CCCTCAAGGCAGGAGAAATAACCTTGAGCTTGAACTCGGCTCTCACTCATTTAGAAACAACCCCGAGTCCGCCTCTTTGCACAGCTTTCTGTGTCCCCTCTTCAAATTCTCTGTAATGCCCCCATTAGTCCCCAGAGCTTCTCCCTTAGGATCACCGCTGGGTCTGAATGACCGAGGAACATCTCTGTGCTGCTCTGTATTTCCCCAAAGACCAGGGGCGTAGGCAGGCCGTTTTGGTGCCTTGAAAGAGAACAAGCTCACCTGGGC
>NW_008815310.1:0-268 GCF_000699105.1 Pygoscelis adeliae | reverse complement strand
GTTTTTTGCTCGGTTGGGGCTTTTTTTTTGGGGGGGGAGGGTGGTTGTTTTTTTTTTCCCCTTTGGTTTCTTTGCCATTCGCTGGCAAACGCTGAAATGTCAGGCCTAGGGCCGGTTCCCTTCGCTGATCCCCTTCCAGCCGTGCGGAGGCGGAGGGGAGGGAAGGGGCCAGCTTTGACGGGCGGGGGGACGTCTCGTTCGGGAGGCGAGCGGCATCTCCCCGCGCCCGGGCGTCGCTCCCTGTCTCTGGAAGGCGCAACGTCGCTGG
>NW_008815309.1:0-268 GCF_000699105.1 Pygoscelis adeliae | reverse complement strand
TCCCGGCAAATCCCGGCCCCGGGTCTCGTCCCCCGGCCGAGAGGGTCCGACGGCGAAGCCACGTCCCCGCACCGACGGGCAAGGAGGCAGCGGGGGCCCCGTCGGGGCTCCGCACCCACCGTGTGCGGATAAAACGACCTGGGGGGAAAGAAAAAGCTTCGGGGAAGCGGCTGAGGGGCTCACCCGGCCAGAAAGGACGGGGAAAGGGCTTCGGGAGCAGCCCCGGCGGGTCCGGAGCCGGAGCGGGGCGACGGGCGGTTTTCCTGCC
>NW_008815308.1:0-268 GCF_000699105.1 Pygoscelis adeliae | reverse complement strand
CATTTCTGATGTGTCTGACCCTATTTCTGCCCTGTGAGCCCCCGTGCAGCCTCAGGCTGGGCAGCTGCCCCGCTGCGGGTCCTGGGGCACCCCTGCGAAATGCCCCCGTGGCCCTAGCGTGGCACTGGGAGGGGAAGGGGGGCTGTGCCAGGGGGGTCACCAGCTGCTCCCCGCAGCCCTGGCAGGGCACAAGGCCCATGTCCCTGGGGGGACAGAAGCCCCACTCATCACCCCCCTGTGCCCAGCTCCCCTCACCCCACTCCTGCCT
>NW_008815307.1:0-268 GCF_000699105.1 Pygoscelis adeliae | reverse complement strand
AAAAAAAAAAGTTTCCAGTTTTTTTGGGATGGGAGGCAAACCATTCAGAGATGTAACTGCGTTATATGTTGCAGAGGTTAACCAAAGGGAAAAGGTTGAAATGCAAAGAAAGGTTTCAAATGTTCCCAGCGCAACCTTTCCTGACCGAGCTGAAGAAAAGTTCCCAAACCTTCCCCAACTTTCTGTTTTGCAGCCCAGTTTGGGAAAGGAAACGTGTGAAAATCTCAACACTCCTTGCAGGACAGGAAAGGCACCATTTCCTCTGCGG
>NW_008815306.1:0-268 GCF_000699105.1 Pygoscelis adeliae | reverse complement strand
CCTGGGGAGCAGAGCCTGTGAGCAGGGGCATCCTCAGCCAAGGCAGGCACAGGCGCAGGAGGGGGTGGAGGGGCAGGCTGTGCTCCCCAGCTGGATCAGCACGGTCTCCTCTGCCCCCGCTCCTCCTTCCGCTGCCAGGGAGCTCCTGCTGCATGCTCCGTCCTCCCCCCCACCCCTGCAAAGACCCTCGCCTTGCAGGAAGGTGAGGTGGGTCCATCCCTCCCGGGAGCCTGCAGCCCACCCGCCTCCGCCCCGGCTGCTCCCCGAC
>NW_008815305.1:0-268 GCF_000699105.1 Pygoscelis adeliae | reverse complement strand
TGGGAGATGCTGCTGGAACAAGCTCTCCCAGTCCCGCCGCCGTCCTCGGGGGTTTCTGAGGTCAGCCTGGATGAAGCCCCCAGCGGCCCGCTCCGACCTTGTGGCTGACCCTGCTTGGAGCACGAGACCTCCCGGGGACTGTTCCCATCCGGATTATCCCGTGCTCACAAGCCCGCTGCACACTGGGGCTACCGACAAAGTCAGGGTGACCGGGAGCTGGCGAGAGCCACTCGGGTTTGGTGGTTTCCTCGGGGGACGGGCCAGGGGC
>NW_008815304.1:0-268 GCF_000699105.1 Pygoscelis adeliae | reverse complement strand
TCTGGGCACCCAAAACAGCCCACACTGCTGCTGGCTGCTTTTTGTTGTTGTTGTTTTTGGTCCCTCGAGGCCAGCAGCTGCAGCCCGGCGCCCAGCCGGAGCCCACAGCAGCCCCTTCGCTGCAGCTCGTGACTGCAGTGGCGCCGCTCAAACACCCGCATGACTTGTTACCGTCACCGACAGCCGCTGGCTGTCAGTCTGGACGGCAGGCAGGGGCCTGGGCCTGTCGTCAATCAATCACAAACACGTCTGTGTGCTGTAACGGCTC
>NW_008815303.1:0-268 GCF_000699105.1 Pygoscelis adeliae | reverse complement strand
CTCGGCGCAGCCCTGCCGCGGGCAGCGCAGGCTTTGCCGTCAGCGGCGCATTGTTCTCGGCGCGAGAAGCCCTTGCCCAGCAGATGGCAGGTATAACAAAGCAGCTTGCTGCGGCCAAGCCAATTATTTATCTAATTATGATTTACCACTTAACCACATGATCTTTCTGCAGAGTTGTGGGCAATTAAAACCGGGGTGATTATGTGGATTATGCAAATCGGCTGGAGCCGAGCGAATAAAATTGGAGATTAGAGTTTCACGCAGGCTG
>NW_008815302.1:0-268 GCF_000699105.1 Pygoscelis adeliae | reverse complement strand
ACCACCGCCACCGCCGCTGCTCCGGGGGCTGGACGCTGTCCCCACAGGCTGCCAGGAGAGGCCAGGAAGGGAGCAGGGTGAAATTGGGGAAGGAAGCAAGCCCTGTTGCCCCGGGTGACTGCCCAGCTGCTCCCGGGCGCAGGAAACGCCGCACGCTCTGGTGAAGCAACCTCCTGGCTGCAGAAGAGCAGAAGTTGCAACCGAAAAGGAGGGAGCGAAGGGGACACGGCGCCTTTCATCACACTGGTTTCAGCCTGCTCAGCAAGGT
>NW_008815301.1:0-268 GCF_000699105.1 Pygoscelis adeliae | reverse complement strand
GCCCCTTCACGTTTCGATTTATTGTCGTTTTTTCCCACCCCCCAGTCCCTTCGCGCCGCTCAGCGCCTGGAAGGAAATTGCCAAGAGAAACAAAAAAGAAGGAGGAAGACCTGTCGTCAGCAAAGCCAGTTACCGGGATTCGAAACACATGTTAGTAGGGGCAGAAATCCCGCCAGCTGAACTGCCGAAATACTGCACGGGGGGCTGAAAATCCCCCGCGAGGTGTTTGTGGAAAAGCCGGGCGACGCGGCCGTGCCAGCGAGCAAGG
>NW_008815300.1:0-268 GCF_000699105.1 Pygoscelis adeliae | reverse complement strand
ACCCCTCCGAGCATCCTCCGCTGCCCGGACAGGGGTGCCCCGAGCACCCTGCACCCAAACTTCCCTGCTGCCGTGCTCCCCAAAAAGCATTTCAGGCCCCATTTCCCAAGGGGATCAGGAGGCCACGGGCTGCTGTCCTGGGGAGGTGGATGGAGCCACGGAGCAGGAGCTGTGCTCCCCCATGCCACCATTGCTGCCCAGGGCCACAGGCAAAGCCGGGGATGCTCCGTCTACCCCAGCCCAGAAGCAGTGCAGTGCGGGAACCGCA
>NW_008815299.1:0-268 GCF_000699105.1 Pygoscelis adeliae | reverse complement strand
TGCAATGGGATTGCAAGGGTTTTGCAGTGGGTGTGCGGTGCATTTGCAGTGAGCTTGCAACGGGCTTGCAATAGCTTCTATCAACACAGGCAGGCAAAACCACCAGCGCGTCTCAGGAAGGCAAATCCCAGCTCCCGATTTCTGCACCTCCTCCCCAAAAGCAGGCTGGCCGGAGCCGGCGCTGAGGTTTCCCAGCACCCTCGTGATGCTTCCAGCTTTCCCAGGGCTGTCTTTTATTTCAGACCATCCAGGGAGAGGTTTTATTTCA
>NW_008815298.1:0-268 GCF_000699105.1 Pygoscelis adeliae | reverse complement strand
CCTCCGGCACGGGGCTCCCCGCTTCGCAGTGGGGCCCTGCCCAGGCCCTTTGCCCCAGCTGCCTGCGGTGCCATGCAGCCACAGCGCCGTGCCGGCCCCCCGCTCTCTGCGGTGTGAGGGACCCCTGGCAGCTCGGCCACCCCGCGGTGTGCTCTCGGAGACGCAGGCAGTTTCTAGCAGATACGTGGGCACACAGGAGTAGCCGCGGTCCGGTTGTCTGTGGTTTGGTGCAGACAGGCAGCGGCAGGGAAGGAGCAGTGGCCCTGCG
>NW_008815297.1:0-268 GCF_000699105.1 Pygoscelis adeliae | reverse complement strand
GGTTACCTGAGCACTCCACGCTGGCATCTTCCACGTGGTTGCAGATGTTGTCTCCCCATGGCTTCGTCTCGCATTCGGTGAGGGACGCTTCTGTCCCTGTGCAGTTCACATCGCTCAGCCAGATTTGGCCTTTCCCTTCCCCATATTTGGACTCCCGAGGGGCCGATACCGCCGTCCCACAGCCCAGCTGCCTGCACACAACCTTTGCCTCCCGTAAATCCCACTGGTCGTCACAGACGGTCCCCCAGACGTCCTTGTGAAGCACCTC
>NW_008815296.1:0-268 GCF_000699105.1 Pygoscelis adeliae | reverse complement strand
GGGGGACAGGACGGGCTCCCTGCAGTGCTGGAGGCTGCAGCAGCCCTGGCCCCTGGCCCGGCGGGCTGGCATCTGCATCCTGCAACCCTGCCCCGTGGCTCTGGGCACCGGCGATGCCACCTCCCCGAGCACTCGGCTTCCTCTGGGAAAGGGAGGCTGTGCTGTGCCCCGGCTTCCTCTCCCAGGGCACGTGCTGGGAACCAGCCCAGGCCCCCACTCCCCTGCCCTGCCCTCCGGAGCTGCTCACGCACCATCTGGCCTCACAGCC
>NW_008815295.1:0-265 GCF_000699105.1 Pygoscelis adeliae | reverse complement strand
GAGGACAGCACTGAAATCAAAGGGTAAGCGACCAAGAAGGCTCCAACCACACATTTTCACCTGATTGCCTTAAAGAAAAACAGAGTTTGGAGCCTGATTGCTCACTTCAGCCTGGATTAGTCCCGTCTCTCATCTGAAAGCTACTGCGTGCCTGGCTGAGGACAGACACAGTCCACTCAGAGAGCAAGGAGAGCTCAACCCTGCGCTTTCCTTGGTCACGTTTCCTTGGACAACTTATTTGCTGGGTTGCTTGAAAACCTGTAAC
>NW_008815294.1:0-268 GCF_000699105.1 Pygoscelis adeliae | reverse complement strand
ACCGCAGCACCCATGCCACGCAGGTGATCCCATCTTGCTGGGGGACAGCCCCAGGGGGTTCCCCTTGTCCCCACGCTGTCCCTGTGCTCCACAATCACCTGGGGCCATGCCCAGCCCTGTTCCCATGGGAAGCCCCTTGCCGTGCTCAGCCGATGGGGCAGGAGGGGTGTCAGGGGACACACGGTGTCACATCCACGCAGTGGCAGCTGGCACCAGCCTGACGGTCCCTGAGCTATCAGGAGGGGACGTGCACAGCTTCAGGACCGTG
>NW_008815293.1:0-268 GCF_000699105.1 Pygoscelis adeliae | reverse complement strand
GGGCACAGCCAGGCGCCCTGGGGACACAGTGGGGCACCCATGGGCCACAGCGGGGCACCCACAGGGTACAGCGGGCACCCTGGGGACACAGCGGGGCACCCATAGGGTACAGTGGAGCACCCATGGGGTACAGCTGAGCACCCTGGGGCCACGTTGTGGCACCCCCACGGCTACAGTGTGACGCCCCAGGGCTGCCCTGGAGCTCCCTGGGGACCAGCGGGGCACCCCACGGCCAGGATGGGACACCCGTGGGGCACTCAGCGTGTCC
>NW_008815292.1:0-268 GCF_000699105.1 Pygoscelis adeliae | reverse complement strand
AGCTCCTGTGGCACAAGCGGACGGCGTGGGCACCCAGACCTCCCCCCGCGTCCGGCTGTCCGGTGCTCACCTGTCCGTCTGTCCCCACAGCACCCCTGCACCACGCCCCTGCGCCCACACAGTCACCCACCGCTGCCCAACAGCCCTCCATCCATCCCCCGACACCCAAACAACCACCCAGCCGTCTCCCACTCCTCCTGACACCCATCCGTCTACTCCCCAACACCCATCCATCCATTCACCCATCCCCGACACCCACACAATCACC
>NW_008815291.1:0-268 GCF_000699105.1 Pygoscelis adeliae | reverse complement strand
GGTGGTTTTTGAGGTGATTAGCACCCGAACGGGGGGGAGCAGGAGGGGGGCCTGCGTGCTTGGAACCAACTGTCTCCTCCTCCCTGCCCAGGTGATGCAGAAGGACAGCGAGAAGAACATGTCCATCAAGAAGCTGTGGAAGTAATGGTGAGGCTGGGGCTGCTCCTCGGGCTGTGTTGTCTCTAATAAAGTGCTGCTATGGCCACGCCTGCACGCTGATTTGGGGAAGGGGGTGGGCTGCAGGACTCCAGCACACACACACACACAC
>NW_008815290.1:0-268 GCF_000699105.1 Pygoscelis adeliae | reverse complement strand
GATGCTCTTGGGCATCACCCAAACGGGGCTGGGTGGTTTAACCCGGGGAGCAGCCGGTGGGGGGGACAAGGTGTGGCCGTCGGAATGCTTCGGGGTGTCAGCCCCCTCTGACGGCGTGTCCCCTCTTCTCCCCCCAGGCCTTGTGCGGCTGCACCGTGAACATTCCCACCATCGATGGGCGGGTGATCCCGCTGCCCTGCAACGACATCATCAAGCCGGGGACAGTGAAGAGACTGCGCGGGGAGGGGCTACCCTTCCCCAAGGCCCC
>NW_008815289.1:0-268 GCF_000699105.1 Pygoscelis adeliae | reverse complement strand
GGGAGGTGTTTCTCTCCCTGGGTGCACGATGGATGGGTAACTTCCAGCTCCCTCCTTTCAATCCCTTGCAAGGAATCGCCATCCTTGCTATGTCAGGGGAGGTTTCTCGCCGCCAGTTTTCCTGCTGCCTTCAGGGTTTTACCGAAGGTGGTGAAACCTCTTGAAGCCTGAGCAGCTCCTTGGTTCCTTATGGGTCTTTCTCTGCCCCCCAGAAGCCCAGGTCCTGCAAAGTGCAGAGCTCTGCTGGCTGGGATGGATGTCTCCTGCA
>NW_008815288.1:0-268 GCF_000699105.1 Pygoscelis adeliae | reverse complement strand
GGCCAGGCTGCACCCCCAGCCTGTCCCTCCTGCCTCGAATCCCGGGTGTCCCCGTGGGCACCCAGCCTGCCCTGCCACCCCGGTGCCAGGCTGGCAGCTGCCAGCGCTCTGCCTTGGGGACGCCTCTCTGATCTGGGGTGCCGGGAGGGGACACCTGGCTTCAGGGTGTCCTCGCAGTGGGTTCACACATCCCTGTGGCTCCGGGGATGGGGACGAGGGCTGGGGGGTGTGGCCGGTGGCAGTGTCCCTCCTGGGGCTGCGGTGGGCT
>NW_008815287.1:0-268 GCF_000699105.1 Pygoscelis adeliae | reverse complement strand
GGTATTAACTTTTTTCTGGGACATATTTTTCAGATGGGTTAGGAAGTAAGCAAAAGAATGAAATGTGAGGTTGGATATGAAGATACTTTGTACACCCTCACGTATAATGTCTCCTGATGATTATACAGCTAGTTTTCCAGATCCCTTCCATGGAAGAGAAATGGTAAAATGCTGAGGATGAGAACTTATCTTTTAAACCCTCCTGAGAAGCTGGGAGGAGGGAATGGGAGCAATTGTCTGTTCCCAGTTGCCCTGTGCTAGGGAGGTA
>NW_008815286.1:0-268 GCF_000699105.1 Pygoscelis adeliae | reverse complement strand
GCTGGAGGAGGAGGCAGGGTGTGTGGGGCTGGAGCTCCCCGGGGACCTTTCGCACTCCCTGGGGACCCCGCACGCTGCCCGGGGGGGGGCCTTGCATGATGCCAGGAACCCTGCCCGCTGCCCGGGCACCCTGCACCCTCCCTAGGGACCTGGCAGGCTGCCTGGGGACCCTGCACACCGCCTGGGGACCCTGCACACACCCGAGGGACCCTGCACACTGCTGGGGACCCTGCACAATGCCTGGAGACACTGCTCACTGCCTGAGGAC
>NW_008815285.1:0-268 GCF_000699105.1 Pygoscelis adeliae | reverse complement strand
ATGGCAGCTCCAACACCGAGGCCAACACCAGATCCAAGAGCAGGGTCAACGCTGGCTCCAAGGCCAAGGCCAATGGTGGATCCAAGAGCAGAGCCAGCGCTGGCTCCAACGGCAGCTCCAGCACCGAATCTAACACCAGATCCGATGCCAGATCCAATATTGGCTCCAACACCAAGTCCAATTCCGGCGTCAACACTGGTTCCAAGAGCAGAGTCAACGTTGGCTCCAATGTTGGCTCCAAGGCTGAGTCCAACAGTGGTGCCAACAT
>NW_008815284.1:0-268 GCF_000699105.1 Pygoscelis adeliae | reverse complement strand
GTGCCATCCTGCAGGCACAGTTTGGGACGCTCTCTGACTACTTTGACGCTCTGTACAAGAAGGTGGGCATTGTGCCAGGGATGAAGCCGCCTGGGTTCCCGGTGCTGAGTGGGGATTTCTTCTCCTACGCGGACCGGGAGGATCACTACTGGACAGGCTACTACACCTCCCGGCCTTTCTACAAGAGCCTGGACCGGGTGCTGGAGGCCCACCTCCGGTGAGGGGAATCGGGCTGGGCCTGGGGCAGGGGTTGTGTGCAGGCGGCACG
>NW_008815283.1:0-267 GCF_000699105.1 Pygoscelis adeliae | reverse complement strand
GTTGCTACACTGTTTTGGGGAGAAGAATCGCCGCTCACTTTTGCGGAGAAGAGTTCTCCTCTGTTTTGTGAAGAAGAACTGACGGTCTCTTTTAGGTAGAAAAGTTGCCGATATGTTTTTGGTAGAAGCTGCTGCTCTGTTTTGGGCAGAAGGGAGTTGATGCTATGTTTTGTGGAGAAGAGTTCCTGCTCTGTTTTGGGGCGTAGCGTTGCCGTTCTGTTTTGGGGAGAAGAGTCCCTCGTCTGTTTCGGGGACTGTGGGGATTAA
>NW_008815282.1:0-268 GCF_000699105.1 Pygoscelis adeliae | reverse complement strand
GTTGATGGTTGGCCCCGGTGTGTCCAAACTAAGATGTCCCTAAGGCGACCTTCTTGCAGGGACATCCAATGCCCCAAAGGGACCACGTGCGGAATGAGAGATGGGTGGCCTCAGTGTGACCATAACCAACCTTCCTGCCATGACGTCCAATGCCAGAAAGGAACCACCTGCCACATGGTTGAGGGTTGGCCCCGGTGTATCCAAACCAAGACCTCCAATAGGAGACCCTCTTGCAGCGATGTCCACTGTCCCAAGGGGACCACGTGCA
>NW_008815281.1:0-268 GCF_000699105.1 Pygoscelis adeliae | reverse complement strand
AAAAAATTAAAAAGGGCTTTGAAAGGTTGCCTACTGAAGTGACTTAATAAACCGTCAGAAAAATGGGCAATGTCCAATGCAGGAGCAGGAATCGTGTAGTGAGGGATTGGCGTTTACTGATCAGAATTGTGCATAGTTAATGGCGTTCGCGGGACCCTGCTCATCCTTGCGCCGGGAACTTTGCAGATGAGAAACAAAGCTCTCCGCCCGGTCTTGCAACTTTCCCCGTCCTGGACGGGTTTCTTCCTTCCTTTCTTCCTTCCTTCCT
>NW_008815280.1:0-268 GCF_000699105.1 Pygoscelis adeliae | reverse complement strand
TGTGTGCGCAGGGCTGCCAGGCTGGGGGGGCTGCCGCTCCCCCCAGCCACCCCACCTCGGCCCCGGGGCACTGCAGCACTGCAGGGCTGGGTGCCCCCCCAAAACGGCATCCCCAGGGCTCTGTGGGAGGCTTGGGAAGGGGTCTGAGACCCCGCGGGGAGGAAGGAAGCAGGGGAGGCCTGGCCGCCTGCCTGCCTTCCTCTGCGGGGTCGTGGGGCCACCATCACCCCCTCGGGGCCATCGCGGCTGGCCAGTGCTGCCACCCCTC
>NW_008815279.1:0-268 GCF_000699105.1 Pygoscelis adeliae | reverse complement strand
ATATATATATATATATTTTTTTTTGTCCTCCCTTGCTTTGCCCTGCTGCCAGTATGAAGCGGTTTCCCATATTGCATTTAAAAAAAGCCCCTAAAACCCAACCTGAAGGAAAGCGAGCGCATCCCGAGCTCACCCCATCGCTCACCCCACCCCAGCCGCACACTGCGTGTTCTCCTTTCCCCTTCGGTGATGCATCCCGGTACCCGGGCATGGGCGCTGGGCACGCCGCTCCCGGGGGCTGAGGGTCCCGGCTCGATCGATGCCCTCC
>NW_008815278.1:0-268 GCF_000699105.1 Pygoscelis adeliae | reverse complement strand
CGCGCACAAACCCAAAACCTCGTTTTTTTCTTTAAAACCACCATTATGAGTTTTACTCTGGTTTTTTGGGGCGTTTCCTCCTCCCTTTGTGCACCGGGACACCACAAAGACACTCCACTCCAGGTTATCACCCATCAATCAGTGTCAAACATCTCCCAATATCCAAAACCGGCGGTTTTTTTCCCCAAAAAAATCAACGTTTTTGTTTTCTGCAGTGACCTCAAAACGAACCGTTTTCCTCTTTTTTTTTTTTAAACCCGGGGCACAT
>NW_008815277.1:0-268 GCF_000699105.1 Pygoscelis adeliae | reverse complement strand
GCAGTGTACCCCCAGCCCTGACCCCTTGGCAGTGTCCCCCACTCTGGCAGTGTCCCCGCCTCCCTAATGCCCCGGCAGTGTACCCCTGTCTGGCAGTGTCACACTCCCTACCCCTGGCAGTGTCCCCCAGTCTGGCAGTGTCCCCCCATCCATTACTGCCTGATAGCGTCCTCCAATCTGGCAGTGACACCCCAGTCCTGAAGCGCTGGCAGTGTCCCCCAGGCTGGATGTGTCCCCTCATCCCTGCCCTGCTGGCTGTCCCCCAGCC
>NW_008815276.1:0-268 GCF_000699105.1 Pygoscelis adeliae | reverse complement strand
CAGGTGCGCACACCAGGCAGTTGCACACCAGGAGGTGTGCAGGCTCTCGCACAGCTCCCCGTGCTGTGCATCCCCGGGGAGTGCACGCACCCACTCGTGCGCACTTGCACACCTATCCACACACACTCATATGGGCATGAGCACACGCAAGTGCACGGGCACAAACACCCCCCAAACTTCCACGCACACCGCTTTCTTTCACCCTCACACACATGTGCGCACGTGCACTTGCACACACGTGCATGCACGCACATACCTGCACACTTGC
>NW_008815275.1:0-268 GCF_000699105.1 Pygoscelis adeliae | reverse complement strand
TACATATATGTATAGATACACACACAGATATTTATTCCAACACACACAGTAGGTCAAGTACACTGCAGGCACTGGAAAGAGCTGCTTTCAGTTGTTCCTTCTATTTTCCTTTTGCCTATACAGCAACTGCTGCTGTGCTTATGTATTCAATAATCATACTTTGATTCATTTTGATGTGCATGGAAGGTCGCTTCATAAAATTTGAGAACTCTAGTCACAAAGGTGACAGCATAGCAGATGGAAAGTTTTTGGGGCTTTTTTTTTTTTT
>NW_008815274.1:0-267 GCF_000699105.1 Pygoscelis adeliae | reverse complement strand
TTGTTAGGACATAGCCTCAATACTTCTGTAAGTTACAAGTGTCTTGAGCGGAACGTGAAAGCAGTGAAGACAGCACAGACTTCCCCCATTCTTCTGTCCTCTGGGTCTAGGTATTGCTCTGTGTAGCAGTAGTAGATCGCCCAGCAAGGGGTTTGTCCTGGAAGAGCTGTGCAACAAGGCAGTTCTGAGAAGGGTTTATGAAATAAATAGACCTGTTTGTCAACAAAATGGCTTTTCTCTTTTTCTCTGAACAGGAAGCCTGTTACT
>NW_008815273.1:0-268 GCF_000699105.1 Pygoscelis adeliae | reverse complement strand
TGGGGTTTTGGGGTGTCTGGGTGGTGGGGCTGCGGGGTTTTGGGGTTTCTGGGTTTTGGGGCTGTGGGGTTTTGGGGTTTCTGGGTGGCGGGGCTGCGGGGTGCCCGCCGGCCCGTGGCACCAGACCCGCTTCCAGCAGGTGGCATCTTCGGCCCAGGTTTTGCTGCTCCGGCTTTTTTCGGGTGACGGAGCGAGGCCGGGGAGGGATTTGTGAAGCAGCTCTGGAGTCCCGGGAGGCAAAGCTCAGGGACGCTCCCTCCGAAGGTCT
>NW_008815272.1:0-267 GCF_000699105.1 Pygoscelis adeliae | reverse complement strand
GCAGAAATGGGCTGACAGGAACCTCATGCCCTTCAACAAGGGGAAGAGCAAAGTCCCGCACCTGGGGGGAATAACCCCATGCACCAGGGCAGGCTGGGGGCTGCTCAGGTAGAAATCTCATTCTCAGAAAAGGACCCGAGGGTTCTGGTGGACAACAGCTTGAGAAGGAGCCGGCAATGTGCCCTTGCAGCAACGGTTGCTAATGGTATCCCGGGCTGCACCAGGAGTGTTTCCAGCAGGTCGTGGAGGTCATCCTTCCCCTCTACT
>NW_008815271.1:0-268 GCF_000699105.1 Pygoscelis adeliae | reverse complement strand
CCCCAACCCCAAGCGGTGGTACCTGATGATGCTCTTGATGTTGGCAGAGAGGAGAGGGGGCTGGAGTCCTGCCCAGTGGCTCCCAGCCCCGAAGGTGGTTTTGGGGGATGACCAGGGGGGACATAAAGCTGGGAGGGGAGGGTTTGCAGGAGCATGCAGGCCCCTGGGCTCCCCATCCCGCTCTTATCTCTTCCACAGCCCTGCAGGATTGCCGCAGCCTTATCTCAGCTGTTGTGCTGAGCCAGCAGCCCTGGCCACGAGTGCCACG
>NW_008815270.1:0-268 GCF_000699105.1 Pygoscelis adeliae | reverse complement strand
TCTGTGGGGCACGTGTGCATGCAGAGGCATGGAGGCGGCATGTGTGTTCCTACACCTGAGGCTTTAGTGTGCAGGGCTCGGAGCGTGTGCTTGGGTGTGCACAATGGCCGGGGGCCCGGTGTGTGCCTCGGCCCGGGGCTGGGAGCGCAGGCATGCATGTGCCCCCACGGTTGCTGCACGTGGGGGGCGGGTGGCAGACCCCAGTTCCAGCCAGGCATTGGGCTGGAGCTGCACACCTGGCAGCCCTTCCCTGGCCCCAGGCACTCCA
>NW_008815269.1:0-268 GCF_000699105.1 Pygoscelis adeliae | reverse complement strand
GGCCCAGCCGTGCCCCCATCCCCGCAGGGCGGTCGCCCCTCGCTGCCGGAGCCCTCCCTGAGCCCCCAGTCCCGTTACCTGTTCTTGAGGTGCTGCACGCTGCCCAGGCAGCGGAACCGGCCGTTGACCATGATGGCCATCCTGGTGCACAGCGCCTCGCACTCCTCCATGCTGCCGGGGGGGAGGCGTGAGGCCCCGCGGGGGCAGAGGGGTGCTCCCCTCCGGGAGTGCCCCGGGGACAGAGGGGTGCTCCCCTCCGGCGGTGCCG
>NW_008815268.1:0-268 GCF_000699105.1 Pygoscelis adeliae | reverse complement strand
AAGAGGAAGAACTGAAAGCAAACAGCCAAGAGATGAAGTCACAGCCTGTGGTTAGTCCTTGGGCGAGAGGAAGCCCCTTCCCTCTGTGCGCCCCCATCCCTGCACCCCAGGACCTGACACCCCAGCTAACCCTGCACCCTACAAACCTGTTCGGCCCCAGTCACGGCTGGGAGCCCCCCCAAAACCAGACACCTCCCCACGCTTGGGTCCCCGCGGGACCGCGGCTGGGCGTGCTCCCGCACCCTGACCCGGCCAACACCAAGTGCTG
>NW_008815267.1:0-268 GCF_000699105.1 Pygoscelis adeliae | reverse complement strand
GGGGGGGGGGGGGGGGGAGAAAAAAAAGGTGATTTGGGTTCTTTTATTCATTACTAACCATAAAAGGCCCAGACTGTGTTGCCAGTGGCTTTAAAATCCAGGACCCTATTAAAGCTTCCTTGATAGTAACTCAGCACTTGGACACGGAGTTAAAGAAGGAGCGAGCGTGTGCGGGCGAGAGGGAGGAGGGATGGGGGAGCCGGCTGAATCGAGGGGGGACTTAGGGCGAAGATCTCGCCTCTCCTCTAGCAATGCTTTTGGGGGATCA
>NW_008815266.1:0-267 GCF_000699105.1 Pygoscelis adeliae | reverse complement strand
CTGGCGGAGCTGCTGGGTTGGGACCAGCCCCGGAGGAGCCCGGGCAGGGCAGCGGGCAGGACATCGTGGCTGTTATCGCTGCAACAACCAACCTTTCTCCTGGAAAAGGGAGCGACTCTGATTTCTTTGCTCTGCAGGCTGACGGTCACACCTGGTTTTACAGCCAGGCAAAGGAGAAGAAAGAAGCAATTCTGTTTACTTAGGGAGTAATTAATATCCCAGCTCCTGGCATGTACAGAGGCAGCAGAAACCTCCCCCACAGCTCAC
>NW_008815265.1:0-268 GCF_000699105.1 Pygoscelis adeliae | reverse complement strand
CTACAAGAACATTACAAGAAAACTCACCTACTGGGTTTAGTCAAGTGTCATTAACAGCAATTGGCTCATTTACTTGAAAAAGATACTGCACACTCTGGCCTTTTTTTCCGTTCATTGTCAGTATTTTTACACCTTCCTGCTTTGCAAAAGTTTGCTAAAATATCCCACTAAAGTGGAAATCAACTGTTTACGTTTTACCCCCTAATTCAATCAATGCAAAGTCCAGTTAAAACAACTGCCGTGGTTTAACCTGGCAGGCAGCTAACCA
>NW_008815264.1:0-268 GCF_000699105.1 Pygoscelis adeliae | reverse complement strand
TCTCTTTCGCAACCGCGGCTCCGGCATCGCGGACGCCGCCTCCGGGACGGCGCAACACGGGCTTTTCGGCGGCTCCCCCGGCGGTTTCCTCGGCCCCGGCGGCATCCCGGACACCCCGGGCTACCTGCTCTTCCCGGGGCTCCACGAGCAGAGCCCGAGCCACACGTCCCCCAACGGGCATGTGGACAACGGGCAGATGCACCTGGGGCTGCGCGGGGACCTCTTCGGGCGACCGGATCCCTACCGGGCCGTCTCCAGCCCCCGCACG
>NW_008815263.1:0-268 GCF_000699105.1 Pygoscelis adeliae | reverse complement strand
ATCAGCCACTTGCATCTGGTCTGCTCGGACGTGCTGTTCCCTGCTAAACAGAGCCGCCCCTCTCACGCAAAGCAGCTTTCAGTCTCTTCTCTCCTGCCTTCGGGATGCCATCTGTGTCACTTTATTTTTTTTAAATCTCCAGCATCTCTTGACTCGCTGCTGTCACTCCCACACCCCTGATGCCGCGTGCAGACCGATACCGCAGTCCCTGGGGCTGGCTCCGTCGTGGTGGTGGTGTTGGGGAAAACCTGTTCCGCAGGTTCCCCGT
>NW_008815262.1:0-267 GCF_000699105.1 Pygoscelis adeliae | reverse complement strand
CTCCCGGCCATGGGACGGGGACCCAGCAGGTACCTCTGCAGCAAAGCGACTCCCATCGCGCCGTGCAGGAGCGGGTCCAGCCCGGCCGGCTGCACATGGAGCAGCAATTGGATCCAGATGTTTCCCCCAGCAGCCGGAAACCGCTTCCCCCCATCTGGAAAGTGCTCAGCAGCCCCTTCCACCGCCCTGCGCCAGTTTTAGTGGGGATGGGCAGCACAGGCAAGCCCTGCCGGTACGGCTGCATGTCTCCAGTGCTGGGGCAGAGAT
>NW_008815261.1:0-268 GCF_000699105.1 Pygoscelis adeliae | reverse complement strand
ATGACGTGGGGTGCACGGGAGCCGCCCAGCAAACACTCTCCGTGGGGCAAGAGCCATGTGGCTGTGTCCAGTGACCTCGTGGGGGAAAGTGCTGGCCCTCCAGAGGGGACAGTGTGGGGGCCCCATGGGGCCAGGCACAGCCTGGCATGAGTGATGATGAGGGATGGAGGACATCCCCTTGCTCATGGGGACAAAACCTCACAGCGCAGCTGGACCAGACAGACCCCAGGGGGGGAGCCAGGATCTGGCCCTTCCTTGCCCACCACTT
>NW_008815260.1:0-268 GCF_000699105.1 Pygoscelis adeliae | reverse complement strand
GGCCCGGGGTGGATGGGCACTGCGGGGACTGCCCCGCTGCGCAGCCCGAGGGCCCGGCACAGATGGCCCCCCTCTTCGGAGATAAAAAACACGTTGTAAACCTTTCAAGTAAAATATTTGAAGAGCAAATATTAGCCAGCGAGGAGCCCTGCACCGCGGCCCTCCGCGCCCGGCCCCGCGAGTAATTGAGCGTTATTAGCACCCCGCTCCCGGCCCCCGCGCTCCGCGCACAACTGCCCGCCTTTGGAAAATACCATATGCTCCGAAT
>NW_008815259.1:0-267 GCF_000699105.1 Pygoscelis adeliae | reverse complement strand
GTGGGAAGAAAAAATGTAAACTTGACACGGGGTCATGAGATAACTGATTAACTCTGTTTAAAAGCGCTCCGGTTCCCCGAGGTACCGCTTCGTCTCAGAAGTTTAGCGCTAAGAAAATGGGATTTCTGTTCGGCTGGGAAACCGTTTTGAACATCCCACGACAGGGGGTCCTTGGGGGCTTTTTTTGTGTGTCATAATTGCTTAAAGGATATATGGCAGCCCCGATTACTGTAATTACCATCAGAGGCTGTTGAAAGAAGTTAGTCT
>NW_008815258.1:0-268 GCF_000699105.1 Pygoscelis adeliae | reverse complement strand
GTGCCCCCAGCCCCGCTGTGCCCCCGCTGCGCCCCATCTGTGGACCCGGCCCTGCTGCGCCCCATCTGCGCCCCTGGACCCACTGCAACCTGCTGTGTCCCTGGCCCTGTTGTGTCCCAACTGTGCCCCCAGCCCCACTGCACCCCACTGCATCCCCTTTGTGCCCTCAGGCCACGCTGCATCCCCACTGTGTCCCCAGTGCATCCCTCCTGTGCCCTGCTGTGTCCCTGGCCACCGCTACATCCTGACTGCATCCCTGCTGCATCCC
>NW_008815257.1:0-268 GCF_000699105.1 Pygoscelis adeliae | reverse complement strand
GCTGCTGCCAGCCCAGCTCAAACCCCACAGCAGGACCCACAGCTGGGTCTCTTCACCCCAGCTTGAGACCTGGGACACAATTTCCCCTGGCCCCCATCAGTACCTCCCCACTGAGCAGAGCACCCCACACAGCACCCTGCAACACACGCAGCCATCCTGCCCGGGCACCCTGCACACGGGCACACCTGCAACAGGTGCCTGCAGCACCCAGCCTGGCACCCGGCCATGGCCCCTTGCGACACAGCCGCACAGAGCCCCACACAGCGCC
>NW_008815256.1:0-266 GCF_000699105.1 Pygoscelis adeliae | reverse complement strand
GATAAAGGTCAGCTTGGGCAGGGGAGCACGCCATCACAAGCACCAACTCTCCTCCCCAAAATATACTAGCAGTAGCTCACTTCTCCCAAACGCAGCAGGAACTAAACCCAAAAACAGAGCAGCAACTCTTCCCCGATACCAGAACAGTAACACTCTTCTCACCAAAACAGACCAGCAACTTTCTTCGCAACAAAACTGAGCAGCAAGACTTCTCTCCAAATGCAGCAGCAACCTTTTTCTCCCCAACACGGAGCACCTCTTCTCCC
>NW_008815255.1:0-267 GCF_000699105.1 Pygoscelis adeliae | reverse complement strand
GGCACGTGGAGAGCCGGCGGCATGGCTAATACGGCGCTGGGGCATCTTGGCACCCTGGCACCCAGCACCCTGGTACCCTGGCACCCAGCACTCTGGCACCCCGGCACCATGGCATCCTGGCATCCAGGTCCCTGGCACCCTGGCTACCCTGGCACCCAGCACCCCAGCACCCAGGTGGCACCGCCGCCAGCGGGGCCAGAGCTCGGCCCCGAAACGGGGTGGGAGATCTCCTTACAGAAGAGACAGAGCAGTGGGATGAAGGAAGGA
>NW_008815254.1:0-267 GCF_000699105.1 Pygoscelis adeliae | reverse complement strand
TGTAGTGATCCTAACCAGGAGACCATTATATATTGAGGAGTTAGTGATCCACGATAGAGTTACCCTGAGCAGGCCCAAACCTGAGCTGTGCTGTGGGAACAGCTTCACCTTCAGGCCTGTGTTGGGCCGCACAATTTCCTTGGTCACAGGATAACCTCAGCCGGCTCATCCTGACAGAGGAGCCCGCAGGCAGCGCCCGCTTGGTACTGGCAATTAACGCTACCTGTGTGCCTCATCCTTATCTAAAAGTGCAGCAAGAAGTTCTTA
>NW_008815253.1:0-267 GCF_000699105.1 Pygoscelis adeliae | reverse complement strand
TGATATCACCCACCCAGGGTCGTATCACCCACCGTATCCCCTCGTATCCCCATGACGCCCCAGCGCATGTCCCACACCTGGAAGGTGCTGCCTTTGGGTGGGTGCCAGACAAAGCCCACCCCCGCCCGTGGGTGCCCCCACCCAGGACTCACTCCTTCAGCTCAGTGTAGATGGGCAGGACCTCAGGGTGGCAGACGAAGGCGAAGGCCATGATGGGGATGGTGTATGCCGTCTGCGCGAGAGGAGGGCTGCTGAGCGCCGGGGGGC
>NW_008815252.1:0-267 GCF_000699105.1 Pygoscelis adeliae | reverse complement strand
GGGATACTGGGGCACCCATCTGAACTGGGGCACCCATCTGCACCCAGGCAACCATCAGCGCCAGAGCACCGGGGCACCCGTCTGCACCCACGTCGCCCTGCCCTGTCTGTGACAGACCTGTCCCGTGTGTGTGGCCGTCCCCTGTGCCACACGTGGGACACGCCAGCGTGCCCCGCGCCCCTGGTGTGTCAGCGCCCCGTGCCCGTGCCGTGCCCTGCCCACCCAGGTCCGTGCCGTGCCGGTGTTCCCCACGCACAAGCCGTGTTG
>NW_008815251.1:0-267 GCF_000699105.1 Pygoscelis adeliae | reverse complement strand
TACAGCACCCGGTGCCCCTGTGCAAGGCATCGGCTGGAGGCGCTGCCCCATACGCTTCCCCGAGTTCAGCAACGTGATGCAAAATCCCATCATGCCAATTATGCAAATCACATAAACTATTCCTGTTATTCAGAAGTATCCCCAGAGATCTCCTTAGAGATCTGTAATTCAGCATTACTCACTCATGAAAGCAGGAGCTGGGGCAGATGAGGAGCGAGAGGGGCTCTGGGCTGCTCAGCAGCCTGGGAGCAAGGAGGAACCGCCGAC
>NW_008815250.1:0-267 GCF_000699105.1 Pygoscelis adeliae | reverse complement strand
GGATCCCTAGCAGCCTGGCGCTGCTCAGCGGGTAATTCCTTCCAGCCTCGGTAGGCATGTTAAGACCTGGGAACTATTCATCTCCGTAATTGTATTTATAAAAAAAAAAAAAATTTCAAAAATAAAAAAAAAAAGAATCAAGCTGGGAATGCGAGTTAGTGAGCGCTACCAAAATAATCCCCCCGCACCATGGGAGCAGCTACGGGACCGGGGATGCTGGGTGACCCAGCACCCCAGGGCTCTCCCTGCATCACCTTAGCAGCCCCC
>NW_008815249.1:0-267 GCF_000699105.1 Pygoscelis adeliae | reverse complement strand
AGCCACCGCGGCTTTCTCCCCGCCCGGGCGGTGGTTTATTTGGGAGAGCTGGGTCAGGACTGCCCAGCGCGGGGTCGGTAGCGGGTTGGGCTCCGGCCCTCATCCTTAATGAGGCTTTCTCAGGAAAATTCGCCTTCCTCGGCGTTTCTCGTGTGCCCTCTAGTCCCAGGCAGGGAATTGCTCTCCGAAATAAAAGCCCGGTGGCGTTCACGGCCTCGGAGAGAGACGGTCCGCAGGCGGCGCGCTTCGGGGGCTTGGTTTTCACTG
>NW_008815248.1:0-267 GCF_000699105.1 Pygoscelis adeliae | reverse complement strand
CGGGGCCGCGATGGCTCAGCAGCTTCGGTACAATGAGCCTGTTTGCTCAGGGGTTGCAGGGTGGGGGACGGGACGGGGGGGGAAATCGCATCGTGATGCTCCGGTGCTTTGCAGCGGGGTGGAAAAAATGAAGGTGCAACTTTGCTCGGGAAGTCGGGAGCGTTTGCATTGCACCACGCCGGCGGTGCCCACCCTCCGTATTTATTAACTATATAGAGTATGGTAAATATGTACAATAATACACTACATGTTTTAAATACATTAAAT
>NW_008815247.1:0-267 GCF_000699105.1 Pygoscelis adeliae | reverse complement strand
GGTTCAGGGTTTCGGCCCCGCCGGGACCCTCTGCCAGCTTCTCCCCACGGGTCCGGCATGACCCCAACCGCACCGGGCGCCTTCCCCGACACCCGCAGCCCAACAGCGCCCGTCGCGGCCAGAAACGCCTTTTTTGTGGGTAAAAGCGGGGTTTGAAATCACGTAAAGCCCCGCGGCGCGTCCGTGGGACGCCCGAAACCCCCGTCACCGGGACAGCTCCCGCAGCCGGAGCGCAGCCCCCGGGGGGGCCCTGCCCCTCCCCGCCCT
>NW_008815246.1:0-267 GCF_000699105.1 Pygoscelis adeliae | reverse complement strand
TTGTGAGATGTTGCTCCAAGCACCTTCCCTCGGCCAGTGGCGTGAAACGGTGTGGGGGTCTCTTCTTCCACCCCCCGGCGGGTCTGACCCCCTCCGGTGTCGGGGTCCGGTGCGATGCACGGGGTCCGGCTATGGTGGGTGCCGGGGCAGATGGGCCCCTCTGCCCCCCCCAAGCTGGTGCTGAGCCCCCCCGCTCTTCTCTCTTGCAGCAACATCGCCGAAGCGCTGGTGAGCAAGGGCCTGGAAACCGTCATCCGCTACCGGCAA
>NW_008815245.1:0-267 GCF_000699105.1 Pygoscelis adeliae | reverse complement strand
CCAAACCATTCTATGATATGATTCTATGAAATTAGAATAATCTCTCAGATCCTCAGTGTTCTCCAGGTATACATTAAGATCAGAGTCTGGTCAGTAGATTTCAATTTCAAATGTTCAGTGTGGTGATAAATTAATTACAAGTAGATAAGCTCTGATTACCCATCAAGCTTCAAGTATAGCTCCACAGTTTTCATCACTTTTGCTAATATATCTGCTGATAGCATCAGCATGCACATATCTGCATGGAGCTCTGCCTGGGGATGGATG
>NW_008815244.1:0-266 GCF_000699105.1 Pygoscelis adeliae | reverse complement strand
GCAGAGGGAGTTGCTAGGGGTGTGGTGCGAAGGCTGGATTTGAGAATAGACCGAGGAGTAAACCCAGGAAAACCAGAAGCAGATGTGGCCAAAACTTTCGCTCTCTATGAAAAGAAATAAAAACCTTTAATTTAAAACCAGTTAAATCTGCAAAACAGACGACTTCCCTTGTCAAAAGTATTAGCTGGAACTACTAACTGAGTTTGGGCCAGCAGAGAGGACAAAGTTTAGCCTCCGCACCGCTCTTTTTCCAAAGGTAGGGAAAT
>NW_008815243.1:0-267 GCF_000699105.1 Pygoscelis adeliae | reverse complement strand
AGGCTGGCCGGGAAGAGCTTGACGTAGCCGCCACCGCAGTCGATATTCTGCTCGTGCTTCACCGTGAACTGCACCACCAGCGTCTTGTCCCGATTGCTGAAGGGCTCGAAGCGGGAGGAGATGGCGTAGAACCGGGCATCCTGGCTCGTCTGGATCCCTGCAGGACGCGGGCACGTTGGGGTCGGGGGACACACACACACACGGACTCCCAGCCCCGGGGGTCCCCACCCAGCACGGCCTGGCCCCGGGAGTCCCCTCACCTTTGTC
>NW_008815242.1:0-267 GCF_000699105.1 Pygoscelis adeliae | reverse complement strand
CCAAAGGCATTCATGCTGATGGGGTTCCTGGTGCGGGCTGCAGTAACCCCATTAGCACTTACTGAACTCCTTACCTGGAGGATCCTTGTGTGTGTGTGTGTGTGCGTGCTGGAGGATTAACCCTCTTCTCACCAAGGGGGCAAATCTGCTCCAAAGGTGTCTTTTGCAGATGCACAAAGAGCATCTTCGCTCCCATGTAGGGAGAAATCACAGCCCCATCCGTCCCCTTCCCTCCCAGCTGAGCTTTCCTCCCCAGAGACGAAGCGG
>NW_008815241.1:0-267 GCF_000699105.1 Pygoscelis adeliae | reverse complement strand
CGCCGACCCCGGGAGGGGACCAGCCCGCTGTCACACCCTTGCATCGGGCTCCCCGGCGAGTCTTCCCAGGGCCTGGGGGCAGACGGTCCTGTTAGTGCGGGCAGTCCAGGCGCCCCGGTGACCCCCTCCTCCCAGGCACGGGTGACAGGTCTGGTCCTGTCCCTGGCACCAGGACCCTGCTGCAGTTCAGCCGTGGGATGCGTGGAACAGCCCCGGCAGCGCCTCTGGAAGCGGAAAGGCAGCCGGCAGCGAGCGTCAGAGCTGGGG
>NW_008815240.1:0-267 GCF_000699105.1 Pygoscelis adeliae | reverse complement strand
CCCTCCCCCCCCCCCCCCCCCCCCCGCAGCACTGCAGTGAGCAGGAGCTGCACTCCCACCCCCACAAAGGTGGCAGGAGCCAGGCAGGATCAGGCAGCGTCCCAGCAGTTGCCCAGCACAGGCCTTTTCCCTCGGCTTCGGGCAGGGGGTGGCCTCAGGGGAGCGGGAGCAGCCATGGGTCCATCCCCAAGGACTCAGGCCCCAGGCACTGCTCCGGGGCAGCTGCGGGTCCCTCCAGCTCTCGCTCCTGCCAGCGGCCACACCACA
>NW_008815239.1:0-267 GCF_000699105.1 Pygoscelis adeliae | reverse complement strand
GCCGCCGCTCCCCTCCCCTGCTTGCATCGATCCAATATATTAAGCTATTAAATTATTTTGCTGTTTCAGAGCTCGGTCAATAAATGCTGAAGCTATCGCAGGGAATGACCTTTCCTGCGGGCTGCTCTTGGGCATGAAACCCGCATTGCCATTGACCGCTGCGGGCTTCAGATGCTGCTCTGGGACCTCTCCTCTCCCCCCTCCTGCCTTTGGGATGTCTCCCCTGGAAAAGGAGGGAGCCGAGGCTGGTTTTGCAGCAGCAGGTTG
>NW_008815238.1:0-267 GCF_000699105.1 Pygoscelis adeliae | reverse complement strand
CGGGACAGAAGGGAGAGTCAGGAGCTGAAACGGGAGGGTCTGGCCCCACCAAGCCCTGCTCCTCTGCTGTGTGAACTGCTAAAATTCACCCCTCCCTGGACCCAGTCTCAGTGCCCCCTCGTTGCCAAATACTCCATCACCCAATTCCTGCATCCGTGCATCCCCTCCACGGTGACAGGGCTGGTCCCAGCCTGGCCAGGTCCCGCTGGCTCCAGGAGGGGAAGGTGGGAGCCCGGAGCGGCTGCCCCGGAGCAGCTCCTCACTTCC
>NW_008815237.1:0-267 GCF_000699105.1 Pygoscelis adeliae | reverse complement strand
TATCATACTGTAACCTACCATGGGGCTTCAAGCCCTATTTACCCCGGCACCCCGTCTCCCTCCTGCTGCAAAACCCCTTGGGCCAAGCAGGGGAGGTTCCCGTGGGAGCAAAACCCTGCCTTGACATGGGGGATTTGTGAACAACCCTGCACCTTTTGGGGTTCAGCAAAAATTGGCTGCTCAAAATCCCACCCTATCCAGCCTTTGGGCTTTTGGAGGGGCTGGAGGATGGTGGGCCGTGTCCCTGGGGCCAGGCTGCTCACCACG
>NW_008815236.1:0-267 GCF_000699105.1 Pygoscelis adeliae | reverse complement strand
TTTTTGAGGTATCTGCTTTTGCTTAAGACGTTTACTTGATACGGTCGCCGGCTTTACCAATATAAAAGTGGATCCAGTTTGGCGAATGCACTCACCCTGCTTAACCTGATAATCGAAACATCATTTCTAGAAAAATCTGTAAAAAGATAAATCTCTCGGACAAAGTATTTACAAGCAACAAACTCATAGACGCGAACCAAGAATACATTAAATTAAGGGGATGAAAGTCCTATAAGTCGTGTAAACACTTGCAATAGTGCATCTCTT
>NW_008815235.1:0-267 GCF_000699105.1 Pygoscelis adeliae | reverse complement strand
GGAGAGAAAATCCCTGCTCTGGCTGACACCCAGCTGCCAGGGAGGATTTGCTTCTGGGTTTGGCAGCATCCCGACAGAGCCGGGCTGGGAGCAGCGATCCCCTCTCCTGCGCCAAGAACAGGGAGTCTCAGGAACCAGCCCTGCTCCCCATCTGCTCCCCTCCGCATCCCCCAGCATCTCCCTCCCCACGCGTCCTCCTCGGGGCAGGTCCCCAGCATCCCCTCCTCCGTGCCCATGGGGCAGCCGGGGGTAGGGATGGGACCGGAT
>NW_008815234.1:0-267 GCF_000699105.1 Pygoscelis adeliae | reverse complement strand
TGGGGTTGGTTTGTTTGGGTTTTTTTTTCAGGGAGCGCCCCCCCTTTTCCGCGACGGGGAAGATGCCAGATACGCCGAGTCAGCACTTTTGGAGGCGCGACGCCCGAAAGTTTCGCCGAAGGCGGGTCTACCAAGCCACGCGCCGGTCTTTCCCCCCTCCGCTCGCGCCGCTTTTTAGGATTTAAAGGTAAAATAAGGCTAGAAAAGCAAAATTAAGCCGTTTCCCCTCCTATTTTCTGCTTCTCCCCGACAGACAGCTGCCCCCGT
>NW_008815233.1:0-267 GCF_000699105.1 Pygoscelis adeliae | reverse complement strand
GTGCCACGGAGGATTTCTTGCAGAGCATCGCAGAGCTTTGAAAAGCAGCTGCCTGGCAGCACGGCCTCCCGCTGGCCGGCCCAGCTCCATCTACCAGCACATGCCGGAGCCGGGGGCAGCCCAGGATGGTCCATGGTACCCTCCATGGCCCTGACAGCCCAGGCACAGCATCATGGAGCAGGGAGGGCTGGTGCCAGTCCTGAGCATCCCCGGGCACAGCGCTCCAGCCCCACAGGGGAGAGCCCAGCCCCAGGCAGGACCACGGGG
>NW_008815232.1:0-267 GCF_000699105.1 Pygoscelis adeliae | reverse complement strand
ACAGCTCAGTAAGCTATTCACTTTGGCTACTGCTCTGTTGAAAAGCATGAGGATGTAATTAGGTTGTGAATGACATTTTTAAGTTATGCAAACTGATTTGATCACCCAAGTTAAATGCGAATCCTGTAGTTGAGCTCTTGAGTTCTAGCATGGCTTTTCAGAACAGGCAAACTGCTGAATGAGAAATGTACCCTAGAAGAGTAAAAAATTTAGGCCTGCTTCTATGCAGAAGGATTGTTTGCTACTGTTATCATACTAGATGCTTTA
>NW_008815231.1:0-267 GCF_000699105.1 Pygoscelis adeliae | reverse complement strand
GATAGCACCAGGGACCCCTGCAAGAGAAGAGACCCTCATTAAAATCCCGCCAGGGATCCCAGTGTATCCGGCAGGTCAGGGCAGGGGGCACATCCTGGGACAGGGAGCGGCTCCCTGCGGAGGGGGTGGGATGCAGAGCCCCGGGGCGAGGGCGCAAGGGCGAGTCCCTGCCTTTCCTTGCACTCCTCAGTTTCCCCAGTGCGGCAGTGGTGACGGGGCTTGGAGGTGGACCGGCTGGGAGCCGGGAAGGGCATCTTGGTGGAGGTG
>NW_008815230.1:0-267 GCF_000699105.1 Pygoscelis adeliae | reverse complement strand
TGGCGCGGGGATACTCCGCTCCCAGGGTGTGGGGGTGCTCCAGTCCCTCGGAGCGGGGATACCCCATTCCCCTGGCATAGGGGTACCCCGATCCCCGGGTACGGGGATGCCCCAACCCCACAGCATGGGGATGCCTGATCCCGGGGTGCAGGGATGTCCCGATTGCACGGTGTGGGGATGCCCTGGTTTGGGGGTTCGGGGATGTCCCATTTCTGTGGCACAGGTACGTTCCAATCCCGGGGTGCAGGGGTGCCCCATTCCTGTGGC
>NW_008815229.1:0-266 GCF_000699105.1 Pygoscelis adeliae | reverse complement strand
CATAGAGGCATTTAAGCTGGGCCCCTGATTAAGCTGACTTACTGGATTTGTTTAATTCGCTCTCCCAAGGCTAATTCTTCTAATCCCAAAGATCTCCGTACCATAAAATATCTGAAAAAGAAAACAATGCATATACCTCTCGGGTAAACTCCGAAAATATTAAACAAGTGCCAAAAGCACTTTTAGAGAATGTAAGGAATACAGCAGGTAAACGTCTTCAGCAGGCAGAATGAATAAGCTTTTAATAGAATCATAGAATCATAGAA
>NW_008815228.1:0-267 GCF_000699105.1 Pygoscelis adeliae | reverse complement strand
GGCGGCTGCAGCTGGCTCCAGCCCAGCCTGGCACAGGCTCCGTGCCCCACCAGCACACAAGCCCCAGTGACCCCACGTCTCCCTGTTAAGGCCCCTGTGGGGGTTTTTGGGGACAGAAGGTACCTGTGCAGCACAGGGAGGTCAGCACCCATGCCAGCAGGGCTGACAGCACCACAGTTGGCACCAAGCCCCCTGTGACCTGCCTCGCCGAGAGGGTCAGGATTGCTGGGAAGGGCAGGGACCGGCTGGCATAAACTAACCAACCGC
>NW_008815227.1:0-267 GCF_000699105.1 Pygoscelis adeliae | reverse complement strand
CCCTTGACCTGGGCTCCCTTTGGGGAGTGGGGCTGGGGGGTGGCAGCACATCACCCCCCGATCCCCAGCCACGCTCCTGGGCATGGTACGGGACCGTGGCACCCATCAACCTCACCTCGCTTTTCATTCCTCTTCCAGCAGCACTGGGTGCCTGGGAGCACCTTGCAGGAGCAGCAAAGAGCGGGGAGGAAGGTAAGGCAACATCTGGAAGGACCCCTGAGCCCAGAGCCTGGCCAGGGGGGTGGCAGGGGGGTGGCCCCTCTCTCG
>NW_008815226.1:0-267 GCF_000699105.1 Pygoscelis adeliae | reverse complement strand
GCCCCGCCTTGGCCCCGGCACAGCCCCAGGTCAGCCTGGCACACGAGCCGCTCCTGCAGCCGGCCCAGAACTTTTCCAGTAAAATCACAACCCTGAGCAGCTGTCATTTTTAAAGTGTGCTGGGGAGGGGGGGGGAGAGTCGCGAAGCAAACGGCCCCTTCCCAGCTCTCCCCCCTCCTCCGAAACTGCTCCCCTTCCCTCTCCCCCTCCCCCCCATCTCCTCCTGTTGTGTTTTAAGGTAGGAATTATTTCCTTTTTTTTTTTTTT
>NW_008815225.1:0-267 GCF_000699105.1 Pygoscelis adeliae | reverse complement strand
GAGCCAGGGACCATGAAATTTAACATCAGGGAGCTCTAAATGCAGCTTCCTGAGAGCAGAGCCTGCTGATGCTGCCCCGGGGGCTCTCTCCATCCCCCTCAACACCCTTGCTTGGCGCCAGGGCAAACCCCTGCCAGGGCACAGCCACCTCCCCGGGCTGTGCTGCAGCCCAGGCAGCTTGCACGGTACTCTGCGGGATGCCTCCCGCTCCCTGGGGATGGGGATGGACGCCGGGTGGGTGCCTTGCTGTGCCCAGCCGTGGCTGCC
>NW_008815224.1:0-267 GCF_000699105.1 Pygoscelis adeliae | reverse complement strand
GCCCCGGGGGGGCCCCGAGCCGGGGACATGGAGTCATCCTGAGCCTCCTGGGCGGGGGAGAGATTGTCCTGGTCCCCTGTGGGTTGTTGCAGTCCCAGGGGTGCCCCCTCAGTTGGGGGTGTAGCGTTAGCCAGGGGTACCCCGTTATCTGTGGTACCCCCTTAGCAGGGATGCCCCGTTATCCAGGGGGGTCGGGGCCGTGCCGGCGCCTGCCCCCAGCCCCGGCATCTCTGCTTGCCTGCAGGAGTGGACCGCGACGTGGACTCG
>NW_008815223.1:0-267 GCF_000699105.1 Pygoscelis adeliae | reverse complement strand
ACGGATGCTTTAGGGTGCCTGAGATCCTCCTTGCTTTATTTCTCCAGAAAAACCTGAGTGGGTCGGAGGACAGGAGCGGAAGGGCCGGACCGGCTTGTCGTTCAGACAAGGTGAGCACCAAGGGACCCGGGGCTGGGGCGGCGCGTGGGCTGAGCTCCTGTGGAGCCGTCGAGCCTGCCCTCCCCGCCCGGGGCCGCGTGCTTCTCTCCTCTCCAGGACCAGAAGATCCTGCTCTCCATCTACAACATCAGCATGTCCCTGCGGGAG
>NW_008815222.1:0-267 GCF_000699105.1 Pygoscelis adeliae | reverse complement strand
TGGGGATGCGGAGGCGCTTGACCCGCGGAAGAAAGAAGCCCTCAAGGTGCGTTTGCTCCTGCCGTCGCTCCATGGGATTTCTTCTGCCCCCCGCGACTGACCTGATGTGGACCGAAGCGTTTCTAACATGAACTTTCTCTCTGGGATCTGGTGGTCTCTTCCCCTGATCTTGGTCTGGGCGACCCCACCAGTCACCTCCTCATGGTGGTAAGTTGTACAATTCCAGGAATTTTTATTTGCTCTTGGGGAAGGTGGGGTCGGATTAAT
>NW_008815221.1:0-267 GCF_000699105.1 Pygoscelis adeliae | reverse complement strand
CAGCCACGAGAGGGTCAGCGGGAGATGGCGGCGCTGTCATTAGGCTCCAGGGGCAATGGCGGAGGTCCCCACGACGCCGCACCAGCTACGCTCCCTCCACGTTCCCAGCAGTCGGCCCCTCCTCGAGGCCTACAAATGCCTTTAAAGAGAGCAAAAACAGGGCTGCAGCTCCCCAGCACCGGGACGCTGCGGGAGGGCTCAGCCAGCGAGCGGCAGCTCACCGCCCGGGTGCGCCGGCGGGGATGGGAACGGGCTATGCCGGGCAGG
>NW_008815220.1:0-267 GCF_000699105.1 Pygoscelis adeliae | reverse complement strand
CGTTGTGTGCCATCTTCTCTGCTGGCTTCTCTGTACCGCCGAGGATGGGGCAGCTCAGCTTTACGTTTTTACGTTGTGTGGCAGTGGCGAAGTGCTTCCTCAGAGTCAGAAGACACGAGCTGTCACCTGATTCCAGGGAACTATTTCCTAGTTTCTCCTTGAAACAGTTTTTAGTCCGGGTAGGACTGACGGGAAGGCATCAGAAGAATGTGAGGCATTAAGCGGCATGGTTTGTTGACAGAACTTGTCTTTTGTAGGAAAGGGCAA
>NW_008815219.1:0-267 GCF_000699105.1 Pygoscelis adeliae | reverse complement strand
CGGGAGGACGGCGCTGGCCAGATCCATCCTTAGGGAAAGGCTGGATCGAGCGAGCAGCTACGGGTGCCACCTGCAAGGCCCCGACCACAGCATCACCAGGCCCCTTGCTTGCCCCCCAGCAACGGAGCCAGACCCCCTTTATCGGGGAGCTGTGTGCCCAGAGCCTGGCACCCCGAATGCAGGAGAAGAGCGGGGTTGGCACGTTGTTCCTGGACTTCTGGGTTACGCAGCATCCCCCTCGCTCGCTGGCACGGCACACGGTCCTTC
>NW_008815218.1:0-267 GCF_000699105.1 Pygoscelis adeliae | reverse complement strand
GGGGTGCAGCTCCCCCCATTCCCCGGAGGCTGGGAGGAAGCCGGGAAGCGCAGGGCTGGCCGGGAAGGGGATGGGAGTGGGGGGCAGGAAGGGGGGACGCCATCGGCATCGCCCACCCCCCTTGCTTTGTGCACGCAGTTGGGGAAATTAAAAATAGCTGCATCCAAAGAGTGGCTGGAAGCACCACAAAGAACGTGTTGAGCGGAGGCAGCTGCAAGCTATTTGCTGCCCCCGGTAATCAGCATCTCGGCTTGCAGAGCCCCCCCC
>NW_008815217.1:0-267 GCF_000699105.1 Pygoscelis adeliae | reverse complement strand
GCCGCCATGGGAGGATAATTGTTTGTAATTAGTAACGAAGAGCCTCGGGCGGCAACTTCAGTGCCGGAGCCCTGCGGCCACTCACCTGCCCCAGCGGAGGGGACTTCCCCGCCTGATCCCCGCGGGGCTGGAGATGGCTCGTTGCTGCTCATTTTAAGCTGATACTCAAGATCTTCCTGCCTCGGTGCTGGCTGCTTGCAAAAGCTTTGGGGTTTGCAAGGCTTTGCCCCGCTGTCGCTCCTCTTGCCGAGCGGCTGCCCGGCAGGG
>NW_008815216.1:0-267 GCF_000699105.1 Pygoscelis adeliae | reverse complement strand
CATTGTGAGTCCTGTGTGGGACCCTGCCCTACAGATCCCCTCTGCCCCACAGATCCCCTCTGCCATGCTGGTGGAGCACCAGGCAAGCCCCATCCCTAGGCACAGAGACCCCACTGTGGGCTTTGGGCTGCCCCATGGCAACAGGGGCACCTGCCAGTGCCCATGGGGCTGTGACCCACCTCAAGTGGGGGTCAAGGTGCCAAAATAAGCCCTGGCTGCCCCAGGGGGTCTATGCCCCCCAGCAGCGAGCCCAGGGGGTCCCCTCAC
>NW_008815215.1:0-267 GCF_000699105.1 Pygoscelis adeliae | reverse complement strand
CCATCCGACGTCAGCTGGATGCACCGTGCCCACGGGGATGACGCATGGGGGACATCACGTCCCTGGGGCTGTGGGTGCTGGTTGGGGTCTCGGTGCGAGGAGGGGGCCAGGGAAGGAAGCAGGCATCTGCTACGGTAATTAACAGCGTGTGTGCTCATCCCCTGCGTGCCTCGGAGGAGTTCATCACCGCTACGCTGCTGTGCCGCCAGGCCAGGATTATCTGGATAATGCTCTTAAGCCGGAGGGCAGGGCTGCCCCACCGGGATG
>NW_008815214.1:0-267 GCF_000699105.1 Pygoscelis adeliae | reverse complement strand
CTCCCCATCCCTGTCCCTGTCCTGCACAGTGACAGGGGATGCTGCCAGGCCCCTGCCAGTCTGTTAGCTGGGGTAGGGCTTGGTTCTGGAGGAGCCCTGATGCTGCCAGTGCTGCCTGCCCGCTTGCTGTGCCACCAACACAAGGCACGGGTGCTTTACAGATGGGTGACACCGGCTGTGCCATCCCTTACCTCCGCCTCCCCGCAGGGCTGTGAGGCAGGTGATGCTGGGGCTGTCCTGTGGGGGAAGGATCTCCCTTTTAGCTCT
>NW_008815213.1:0-267 GCF_000699105.1 Pygoscelis adeliae | reverse complement strand
GCACGTCCCCAGGCTAACGCACTGCACCCCTCTGGTGACACTCCTGCTTGCGGGTGGGTGTGGGGAGACCCCATGGGGGGTTGGCACGGAGTGCTCTGGAGGGGCTCCCCAGGGAGCACTGCTGTGCCTGCCCTGCTGGGAGGCTTGCTGTGTGTCCCCCCATGCAAGGGGACACAGGACACCATGCAGCTGGGTGCTTGCACCAACAGGGAACATGTTTCCACATGGATGCATATTTTGGGGGGCCGTTGGGCCACGCATACCCAG
>NW_008815212.1:0-267 GCF_000699105.1 Pygoscelis adeliae | reverse complement strand
AAACAGACCTCTGGGCCTAATAAGCTATTGGTAAAATTCACTCTGGATAAACAAGAGGCCGTGTGTCAGGCTGAAGGCGGCCTCGCAGGGCTCCGCCGCGTGGGGTGGGACCTCAGCGCAGAAATATTTTCAAGATAAACAGAGGAAAATGAGTCCTGGAGGAGGCCAGAGCCGCTGGCAGCGGCACGCTGCTCCTCTCACAGATATTTCGGGGCAGGAACTTGGCTTTCTGAGTGCCGCGGCTTAAAGATGCTTTCTTTTTTTTTT
>NW_008815211.1:0-266 GCF_000699105.1 Pygoscelis adeliae | reverse complement strand
GGCTCCTTGGGCGACTCGGCTCCTTGGGCGACTCGTTAGGCCAGCCCGGAGGGCTCCGGCAACCCACAGAATGAATCCTAAGACGCTGGTTGGGGTGGGTGCTTCCACAACAAGCAAAGAACTAACAGGATTTATTCTATTTTTACAAGGATGACTGTGCTGTTAATAGTGCAATGAAAGCGCATTTCTGCCTTTTATTCTTATTCTTTTGTTGTTTGGTTTAAACGCGCTCACCGACACCAACGCCGGTTCCGCGCCGGCTCCTG
>NW_008815210.1:0-267 GCF_000699105.1 Pygoscelis adeliae | reverse complement strand
CCCCCCCTTTTTTTTTTTTTTTTCAAAGCAAGCCTTTTCTTTACTCCCTGTTGTTGTTTGCATTTGATGTTAAATTTATTTTCTCCCTTTTTGTCCCCCTCCCTCCTCCCGGTCTCCTTTAGTCAGTGAAAATTCAAGGTAGTACAGCTAGAGTTAGGGAGAAGGGCTCCAAAATCGGAGAGCATCAAGAGTCCTAAAATCCAGTGCGGGGATCAGATGACAGAGAGATCGGATCATTCTTTTTCTGCACAAGGAGGGGGGGGCGCG
>NW_008815209.1:0-267 GCF_000699105.1 Pygoscelis adeliae | reverse complement strand
TTTCTTTCTTTTTTTTTTTTTTTTAAGTTGTTTCCCCGGGAAAAAAAAGAAATTAGGAAGAAGAAAAAGAAGGTGCCGAAAAGGAGATGATCGTAGAAGAGCCCTCCCTCCCCAGAAGAGCAACGTGCTTTGAATGAGGCTTCCCAGCCTCCCCACTCCGTCTCACACACTCTCTCACTCTGCTTCTCGCTTGTGCACACTGTTGGTATGCGACCTCGGAGGCGACTGCTCCGCCACCTCTGCCTGGGGAGCCGCTGACAGCCAGCG
>NW_008815208.1:0-267 GCF_000699105.1 Pygoscelis adeliae | reverse complement strand
AGCCGGGGCCTGTGCCCGGCCATGCCCGGGGCAGGGACTGGTGGAGGGCCGGGGTAACGGCGCAGCCACTGAACAGGCACCCACTTTATTTACAAAGTGGGCCAGAGCTGTCAGGAGCATAAAGGGCTGCTCGGAGCCCTTGGCTGGTACCAGGGCCAGGCGAGAGCTAAATATGGCTCCATGGGAATTTGCTGGCAGGCCTTAAAGACCGAGTGGGAAACGCGGTGGGGAGGTCAGGCGGGGCTGAGCAAGGGACAAGCGTGTCCC
>NW_008815207.1:0-267 GCF_000699105.1 Pygoscelis adeliae | reverse complement strand
CCTCGTTTAGGCTCTTAACAGCCCACGGGTCCCTTTCCGAGCTGCGGTTTCACCCCCGGGGTCTCCCCTCTCGTGGTGGTGCTCACGGTGTCTCCCCTCGCAGGACTCTGAGTTCAGTAATGCTGATCAGATGGACCTGTACGACGACGTGTTAGCAGCCAGCTCGCAGCCCCCCGAAAGCCGCACCAGCAGCTCGGAGGCACCCCCGGAGATCCGCCAGGAGCCGTCCCCCAAGCCCAACAGCAAATCTCCCGCCATCCTGTACAC
>NW_008815206.1:0-267 GCF_000699105.1 Pygoscelis adeliae | reverse complement strand
TCCCGAAGAGCACGGACGAGTCAGTGCCCTCCAGGGGAGCATCCTGCCTGTACACTACAACTTCGGGAACTGCGGAGCGGCCGAAATAACGTGTGTAATATATACATACTATATAAACACACAGATGCCTTTTATTGTCAGTTACATTTTAATTATTTTAATATTTAATAACAAGGGATGTATCTGCTTGTTTTTCACCTGTTAAAGTGCCAAATATACATATAAATATTATTTAACACAGACTAAGCGCAGCCCCCCCGTACGCAG
>NW_008815205.1:0-267 GCF_000699105.1 Pygoscelis adeliae | reverse complement strand
CCCCCGGGGTCTGGGGTTTCTTGGGGTGGGTTTTGAGGGGGCGGCAGGTCCCGGCTCTGCCCAGCGGCACTTCTCTCGCAGGAACCTCAACGATGACATCATCCCACAGGTCGGGGCGCTGCAGGTCACAGCCAACATCGTCTTCGGCTATGCCACGTGGGTCCCCTCCCCGCCACCCCCTGGCGCAGGCAGCAGGGCTGAGTCTCCCTCCCTGGCTCAGAGTGGGGCCAGGGCTCAGCCCCCTGCCATGGCTCAGCCCCGTTTGCA
>NW_008815204.1:0-267 GCF_000699105.1 Pygoscelis adeliae | reverse complement strand
GGGGATGGAGATGAGGATGGGGATGGTGATGAGGATGGGGATAAAGACAAGGATGGGGAGGGAGATGGGGACGAGGATGGGGCTGGGAATGGGGATGGGGATAGGGACGGGGACGAGGACAGGGACGAGGACGGGGATGGGGATGAGGACGGGGATGAGGATGGGGACAGGCTGCTGAGCTCACAGGAAGGAGAGATGCTAAGCAGAGGTTGTTGCGGAGCAGGGCTTGGCTTTGCAGAGGGCTGTGAGAAGGGAAACTGAGGCACG
>NW_008815203.1:0-267 GCF_000699105.1 Pygoscelis adeliae | reverse complement strand
TGGGAGCATCCAACGCCAAGTGTGCCGCATGTCCTCCGCGCCGCCTGACACAGACGTCTGCCAGGCTCATCTCGGTGACGATCATCAGGTTTTAATTAGTCTCCAACACGATTCCTGTCACAAACACTCTGCTGGGGGTTGTTTGTTTTAATTTGATCAGGGACAGGCAAAGAGAGGGGGAAGAAGGAAGGTAATTAAATTTGACTAAAAATCTTGGAATGCCATAAAAGCTGATGTCCTCATTTGCATAATCCGCTACCCGCAGCG
>NW_008815202.1:0-267 GCF_000699105.1 Pygoscelis adeliae | reverse complement strand
TCAAACCCCAGCTGATCCCCTGGTTAATATTGAGCTGGGAAATACAGGAAGAACAATGGAATTCTTAATTGATACCGGAGCAACTTATTCAGTTCTAAACGAAAAATTAATACCAGAAGATGACAATTACGTCCAGGTGGTAGGAGCGATGGGGCAAACAGAAAGAGCACACTTTTTAAAGCCCTTACGGTACCGAATAGGGAATTATATAGGGTTACATCAGTTTTTATATTTACCCGGTTCTCCAAAATCTTTGTTGGGAAGAGA
>NW_008815201.1:0-267 GCF_000699105.1 Pygoscelis adeliae | reverse complement strand
CCTTGGCTGGTCCTTGAGCTGTGGCTGGGGTCCAGGCTGGTGGGTGAGCTGAGCCGGGCTGGGGCCATGGCATGCTGCGCTGGTGGTCCTGGCTGCATGGTGAGGCTGCCTGCCCTCTCCCGCAGCCTGAGTTGTTTGGCCTGGGGAGGTTGGAAAGAGAGAGGAAGAAGGGAAAGGAGCAAAAATGAGAGGGGGTATGGCAGCTGTGCCCTTTGCAGTGCTGGCTGAAGAGTTTAGCCCTTCTTGCTCAGCAGGTTGGCCAGGTTG
>NW_008815200.1:0-267 GCF_000699105.1 Pygoscelis adeliae | reverse complement strand
ATGCTGCAAGCTCGCACACGCTGGAGCTGAATTAATCCTCGCCGGTGCAGCTGCAGCTGGGCAGGGTGGCTCCGTGCTGCGGTGGGGTCTGAAATGTGGGGGTTTGGGGCACCCCAAGGATGGGGGAGCTGGGGATCTGCCGGGGTGTTTTCCCGTGTTGTCCCCGTGCGATGGGTTTGTGGATCAGCGGATATTTTTTGTGCGGAGGTGGGGCCGTGGCAGCCCCGTGACTGTCCCCGTCCCCGTCCCAGCGGCTCTCGAGGGCTC
>NW_008815199.1:0-267 GCF_000699105.1 Pygoscelis adeliae | reverse complement strand
ACACCGGAGCTGTTCCCCTTTTGGAACAAGGCACCGGGACTCCCGTTCCTCAGGGACAGCTGGCTCGCAGCAGTGCTGGGGCAGAGGGGAAGGCGAGCCAGGGCTCAGCAGCTGCTGCTCCCAGGCACAGGGGAGGCCGTTCCCCCCCCCTCCACGCCGGGGCCGCACGGCGCCTGGCTCCAAGCAGCACCTGGAGCACAGCCACCCCTCGCCGGGTCTCTCCGGCCCGGCTCAGCCAAGGCTGACTCATCGGCAGGGGGGGGCACC
>NW_008815198.1:0-266 GCF_000699105.1 Pygoscelis adeliae | reverse complement strand
CCCCCCCACCTCCCGCCGGCCGTGGAGCCCTTTGGGTCTGGCCCCCGGCCGAGGAGGACAGCAGGAGGGCGCTGGGTTTCTTCTGCCTGGGGAAGGGGTGGCAGAGGGGGATGCGATGCTGTCTCCCAGCACCTGGAGGGGGTGTGACCCACTCCTCTGGGGCAGCTCCCCAGGGCTTTGTGCGTGACGCTGCTGTCACCCATTGTGAGGACAGCGCAGTCACAGTGCCCCGGGGCAGACACAAGGGGGTCCTCCCGTGCCCCCCC
>NW_008815197.1:0-266 GCF_000699105.1 Pygoscelis adeliae | reverse complement strand
ATTCTATGATTCTATGATGCTATGATTCTGATAATTTATAGGTTAGTAAACATTTCGAACTAGATGAAGCTCTGACTTGAGCATCATCCAATTTATGCCTATGTTATTACTCAGAAATAACTATCGGTGAGGTGGTCAGGCTCCTTCATAATTGGTTTAAGTGAACGGGTACTTGAGTCCATGCTGCTTTGTTAATTGAGGACACTATCAATCAATCCTTTTCTTGATCTGCAGTGATTCCCCTTTACTCACATTTTACGTATTTA
>NW_008815196.1:0-267 GCF_000699105.1 Pygoscelis adeliae | reverse complement strand
TCACCCAGGGTCCCCCCTTGCCGCCCACTGCAAGGCAAAATGAGTCCTGCAGCTGCCGCCGCGATTTGGCTGCGTGGGGGAGGAATCCGGCCCCGGGGTGGGGGGGTTTATCCCCCCCCCTGCGAGCTTTTTGGCTGCTTTTGCACGGGGTCTCTGAATGCCCGAGTGTGCGACGCGCACAACAAGGCTCTTTATGTCCCGCGGGGCTGCTGGGAAACCCTGCGATGCCCCAGGGGCCCTGCGCCCCAAAATCGGGGCTGACGCTGC
>NW_008815195.1:0-266 GCF_000699105.1 Pygoscelis adeliae | reverse complement strand
TTTTTTATTGCATTTATTTTTTTTATTTTTACATTATGCTTTTAGTTTTATGCATTTAGGTATGGATAATTCCATTCCACTCTAAATAAGACACTGAGAAGCCTATTTGAACTGTATGTTATGAATTGTTGTTTTCTTTTTGTTAAAGTGAGTCTGCTAATCTGAGAGAAATAAAATGAATTTTTTCTAGTAAATATATAGATAATACCTGTGCATATTTGATTAATTCTGATGTGTTACTGTACTGGTTTTGGCTGGGATAGAGT
>NW_008815194.1:0-267 GCF_000699105.1 Pygoscelis adeliae | reverse complement strand
AAGTCCCTGGAACCCCCAGAGCCCCTGTCCCCAGAGTGGGGGTGCCAAGGGACCAGGACCCTCAAGGACAGGTCCCCAGAGCCCATGTCCCCAGAGCAGGGGTCCCGAGGGACCCTGAAGGACAGGTCCCCAGAGCCCATGTCACTTTGGCCCAGGTCCCCAGAGCGGAGGTTGCTGAAGCCCAGGTCCCTCAAGTCCACGTCCCCAGAGTGGAGGTCCCCATAGCTTGTGTCCCTCAAGCCCTGGTCCCCAAAGACTCCGTCCCCA
>NW_008815193.1:0-267 GCF_000699105.1 Pygoscelis adeliae | reverse complement strand
GGGGGAGTTGGGAGCTGGCTCCATTTGTAAGCGTTCTTCCATTTCCAGCTCGAATTGTTAAAAACAACCTACTGTCAACCTATAAACTCGTTGAGTGAAAAGACAGATTGTGCCAGGGAAATTTCCATTACAGCCTCCAGTATATTACATTTCCATTACATTCTTCAATAGA
Source organism: Pygoscelis adeliae (assembly GCF_000699105.1). Classification (NCBI taxonomy): domain Eukaryota; kingdom Metazoa; phylum Chordata; class Aves; order Sphenisciformes; family Spheniscidae; genus Pygoscelis; species Pygoscelis adeliae. Next base: position 95 of record NW_008815193.1, on the reverse strand, counting down.
TGCTTTTAAATACCGTAATACCGTTGGGATGGCCGGGTGATTAAAGGTGATAGGTAAAGAAGCGAGTAATTAAAAGGACACATGTAAGCGAGTCC
>NW_008815192.1:0-266 GCF_000699105.1 Pygoscelis adeliae | reverse complement strand
AATCACGGCTTCCAGAGGCCAATAAATCAGCCCCAAACACAAAGCGCCAGCAGCCAGAAGGTAACGCAGACACGAAGAGATCTCCACGCCACACTTAAAATTAAATACCGTAAGGAAGGACCAAAGTTTGTTTGTAAACGTGCAGCAGTTTTATGTCAAAATCTCACCGCGCCACCGCATTACAGCGGGCGGCAAACTTGCCAGCACGAGACCTGCAAAAGGCCAGCAGTCCCCATCACTCCCTCCCCTCCTCCTGCCTTATTTTA
>NW_008815191.1:0-266 GCF_000699105.1 Pygoscelis adeliae | reverse complement strand
AAAAAAAAAAAGAAGGATCAGATAGTAGAATACAGATCAGGAAAAGCACTAGTAGACTTTCTCAAAATTAAAAGTGAATTTTCTTATAACATTGCATAGAATAAATCTCTATATTGCATGTTACGTAAGTTTACCTTGCAGAAGGATCGCTTTTTATCTGCTAAAAAAGCTTTCCTAACGATTCACAAATCTTGCTTTATTATTTTCTATAAACTTTCAAGATTAATGTTGCCTTCGAACCTCAATCTTGTTCTCTAGAAATATAT
>NW_008815190.1:0-266 GCF_000699105.1 Pygoscelis adeliae | reverse complement strand
TGGAGGGAGGGATGGAGGGGTGGAGGGAGGGATGGAGGGAAAGGGAGATGGAGGGATGGAGGGATGGATGGAGAGACAGAGGGATGGAGGGATGGAGAGATGGAGGGACGGAGGGATGGATGGAGAGACGGAGGGCTGGAGGGCTGGAGGGGTGGAAGGCGGGATGAAGGGATGGATGGAAGGATGGAGGGGCGGATGGAGAAATGGAGGGATGGATGGACAGACAGATGCTTGCTCTGGCTCTCTCCCCACCAGGGTGCTGGCAG
>NW_008815189.1:0-266 GCF_000699105.1 Pygoscelis adeliae | reverse complement strand
TCAGGGGGTTTCAGCTGGGCTGCAAACCCTGACCTCTCCGGGGAAGGGGCAGCCTGACCCATGGGCTGGTGTCTCTGCAAACCCTGCTGCGTGCCTGGCACTGCACGGCCCTGCAAGCCTTGTCTGGGCTCCCCACGTCTCTGCAGCCCCCCAGCTCTGAAGCAGTTGCTCGCTGCCATAGCTTGCATGGTACAAAAGGCCTAAATGAATAGTTTGCCCAGGCAAAGCTTCGCCCCGGCCCTCTCCCCCAGCCTGGCAGCAGCTCT
>NW_008815188.1:0-267 GCF_000699105.1 Pygoscelis adeliae | reverse complement strand
TTCGTAGCCCCATCAAGTGTCTGCCAATGTGAACTGCATTGCTGGCTCCCAGCTTTCTGGCCCCCGGGTCAGGCAGCGCTTGGCCCAGTACCGCACCCGGGCGTTTAAGCAAAATATGAAGCTGTTGGTGCCTTCAAAGCCAGGACGTGTCCGGGAAAAACTCCCGGCAGATGCGGCCCCCATCTGCTCTCCCGTTGGGAAAAACCTCAACTGGTGTGTGTGGGGTGTGTGGTGCTGCGCAGTGCAGAGCAGGAGTTGATTTGCTGC
>NW_008815187.1:0-266 GCF_000699105.1 Pygoscelis adeliae | reverse complement strand
GAGCTGCGTTTCTTGTCAGCCCCCGGTTCCCTGCCCTTTACACCGTCTCTGATGTTGTTCTTGCAGGGGTGTGAACACTTTTTCTCCGGAGGGGAGGCTGTTCCAAGTGGAGTACGCCATCGAGGCCATAAAGGTACCGTCAGCCCCGTCTGGCTGCCAAGCCGCGATCTTGCGGGCTCTTTCAGAGCTAAGGCCCGGGTTTGGTCAGAAATCAAAGGGGCAGGTTCTGTTCGCCCGGGCTCTGGCCTCGCTCTGCAGCGAGGCAG
>NW_008815186.1:0-266 GCF_000699105.1 Pygoscelis adeliae | reverse complement strand
ATAAATAGTTGTATTTAATTTATCTTTATAATTTCAGCAGAAGGTACTTCCCCCCTCCCCAAAGGGTATATCGAATACTACTTTCAGCATCCTACGTGCGGCCCGCCTAGTTGACCATCTCTGTTGTTGCTGTTGCTGTTGTCGTTGTTTTAGGGTTTCTCTGCGGGGCGTGAAGCGGTGTAGCCTCGTTCCCTCCCCTGGCACCCTGCCACGGCGCTGCCCTCCCTCCTTGGCGAAGGCACGCGTGCCTCGGCGGCGCCGGGGAC
>NW_008815185.1:0-267 GCF_000699105.1 Pygoscelis adeliae | reverse complement strand
TGTCTGCGGAGCGATGCGTTTGATGCAGAGAGAAACGTGACCGTCTCTCTCCTGGCAGTACGGCCGGGCGAAGCAGACCTCCCTGCTCGCCTGCGAGAACTCTGCGTCCTGTCTCACCTGGCTGGGGGTGGGAATCGCCTGCTACAGGGTAAGTGCAATTACCTTCAAGTCACCTGCGCTGTAATTGGCTCTGTGGCACGGGATGCAGGGCTTGCTTTTGCGTGATCCCCTTTATTACCCTAAAGCCTGGCTGCCCGTGAAACCAAT
>NW_008815184.1:0-266 GCF_000699105.1 Pygoscelis adeliae | reverse complement strand
CCGACTGAGGTTAAACCACGACACCATATGATCAGAATCTGCCAAACTTTATTTGATTTGATTTTACTTGATTATATGATCTGTAATTGATTTTTTTATTCATATTATTCTGTGCATTTCTTAAAGTACTGTGTAGTATAGATTTTTGAAGTGTGGCTTAATATATGTTTGTTTTTCTCCTGTGTTTGTATAGTACCTGGCACAATGACTGGCTCCTGAGTCATGACATAAGGTAATAAATAATATTAATATTATTAATAATATAT
>NW_008815183.1:0-266 GCF_000699105.1 Pygoscelis adeliae | reverse complement strand
CATATTATATTTATATATTAAATTTATATATTTATATATTTATATATTATTTAATATATACTTGTATATTTTTAAATCTTACATGCTCATATATTAATTCGTTATATATTATAAACTATAAAAATAGAAATAAGAGATAGTCAGCCTATGAAATTATTCTAGAACGCCACGTGCGTGTTACACAGACGCACAGAAAGGGTGTGGGTATAAATATATATAATATTTATATATTTTATATATATTTTTATATTTATATAAATATAAAA
>NW_008815182.1:0-266 GCF_000699105.1 Pygoscelis adeliae | reverse complement strand
ACACCGATGTGGTGTGGCTGGACGCAGAGCCCGGGGCTGGCGCACTGGGGTGCCTTGGCCAGGCGCTCGCCGTCGGTGCTTTCCAGTGGGACACCCTTGAAGAGGATGACCATCACCAGGTCCAGGCGCCAGACCTTGTCGGCCTGGCGCAGGCAGTCGATGCGGCGGATCTTGCCCTTCTGGTCGGGGTTGGAGAGGACACAGCAGGGCGCCTTCTTGCCGGTGACGGAGAGCACGAAGTCCTCGCGGCACTCGGGCCGGATGTC
>NW_008815181.1:0-266 GCF_000699105.1 Pygoscelis adeliae | reverse complement strand
GACGAGGCGTCCTGGTCCCTGGCCCCAGCCCCTGCTTGGTGGGAAGAGTGAGGCAGGGCAAGCTGTTCCCGAACTGCCTGCAAACCACCCCGTTGTCCTTGTGTCCCTTCGGGAGGGGACCCAGAGGTGCGTTTTTTGCCCCACAGCCATGTCTGTTCTGCTTCGGCCACCCTTGGTCTGGGTGGACCCCGGCTGCGGGGTGGGGGGCCAGAGACCTGGACAGACCCATGGAGGACGGGAAGGATGGAAAGGGGAGGTGGTGTGAC
>NW_008815180.1:0-266 GCF_000699105.1 Pygoscelis adeliae | reverse complement strand
TGCTGGGTCAGGTCTCGGCAATCCCTGGCACAGCTTTGCTGGGCCCCAGAGCAGATCTGGGGAGTGCCATGCCAGGAGGGACGGGCAGGCAGTGGGAGAGGCAGGTGCACTCCTTGTGGACAGCGAGCCGTCCCGAGGGGCTGCCGGGGAGGATGTAGGGAGGGGGCCCCATGGTCCCCGCTGGGCAGGGTGCTGCTGGGAGACCCTGGCCACCCCCAGCCCTGGGCCGGGTCAGGGGGCAGGGGAGGTGGCAGAGCCAGGTTGCT
>NW_008815179.1:0-266 GCF_000699105.1 Pygoscelis adeliae | reverse complement strand
GACACGGTGTCTGCAGCCCTGGCCCCCTCCTCATCCTCCTCCCCGCGGGGCGCGGGATGGGTCCCTCTCACATCCACTCTGCTTTGCGCCTTCACCGCAGCCCTGGAGCCGAGATGGGGTCAATGGGGGAATTTGATGTGACAAATCCAGCTTGGGACAGCAGGGATGCACCGGGGGATGGCTGGGGACCCAAGCGCACGGCTGAGCCCCAGCCGGAGCCTGCCCGGAGCAGGGGCTGGGGGGCACCATCTCCCCTGGGCATGGAC
>NW_008815178.1:0-266 GCF_000699105.1 Pygoscelis adeliae | reverse complement strand
TTTCTTCTCTTCCTCGCCTTTTCCGTTTGGGTCATTTCAGAAGGGCCGTTAACTTCCTTGGCTGTGCAAATGGGCTGGTAATACCGGGAAGGTAAATGCTTGAACCAGCAGCGAATAACGTGGTTACAAGCAGAGTTTCTGAAGGAAGAACAACAATAACGGGAAGCAAGTAACAAGTTACCAGAAAACTCCTGTGTGTCAAACACATCAAAGTCTTAATTGTCAAACGTTTGGCGATATGTTCCAAATGTTTACCAGAAGGTAAA
>NW_008815177.1:0-266 GCF_000699105.1 Pygoscelis adeliae | reverse complement strand
CATCTCAGGCCAACTTAAGGGGATAACTTCCCAAGGAAAGCCTGGCCCTCCTGTCATGATTTGCAAACAAATCCAACAAATCAGTCCTATTCTCCGCTTTTGCAAAGCTTAGCTTTAAATTCTCACAGGTATTTTCATGCCCAACCCCATCGATAATAGCGGCCCCTTTTAATACACCAAACTCGAGAATGTACAACAGAAAAAGTATCGTTGCCTCTTTGTCAGTTTTACCCGCAAACCTTCTGTCGATTTTATTTTCCACTGAG
>NW_008815176.1:0-266 GCF_000699105.1 Pygoscelis adeliae | reverse complement strand
TAGAGCCGGGCCCCGTCTCAGCTCTGCCAAACAGAGACCTCCGGTTAGCAAACGCCCCTCGCTGTGCCTCAGTTTCCCCAGGGCTGGGGGGTGGCGGCCATATCCTGTCCCCCCTCCCCAAAGGCAGATGCTGTGTGTGCGTGTGCAGCCCCTGCCTGTGCCTGCCCTCGCCTGCCCTCCCTGCTTTGGGGAGGGGATGGGGCTCGTTTGAACCCCCCCTGCCCCTCTCGGCAGGGGTTGGCACGGGGGGGGGGCTGCCCCATGGG
>NW_008815175.1:0-266 GCF_000699105.1 Pygoscelis adeliae | reverse complement strand
AAACCTTGCCATGCAAACCCAATACAGTCCCATAATTTGAAGTGCCAAAAATGAATTACATACCTGAATGCCGTATATCCACAGAATCACCAAATCACAAAATGGCTGAAGTTGGGAGGCACATCTAGAGACCATCTAGTTCAACCCCCAACTCACAGCAGTGTCACCTAAAGCACATTGCCCAGGACTATGTCCAGCTGAGTCCTGAATATCTGTAAGGGTGGAGATTCCACAACGTCTCTGGACAGCCTGTTCCAGTGTTTGAC
>NW_008815174.1:0-266 GCF_000699105.1 Pygoscelis adeliae | reverse complement strand
GCAAGGCAGGATCCCTCCGAGCTGTCCCCGACAGAGCGCACCACCAGCACGTGGTGCTGGGAGCTCGGTGCCTCCATCGGCTGCATGTGTGAGCCGCTGGGAAGCCCCCCCGGTGGAGAGAAAAGCACTGGGGCGGTGAAGGTCTCCTGCCGGTGCCAGGAACTGTGGTAAGTCGCGTTCTCTCTTGTGCGTCCCGGTCCATCTCTGCTGCTCTTCCCCAGATCTCTGCCTGCTTCACTGCCCGTCCCTGCTTCTGTCTCCCTCTC
>NW_008815173.1:0-266 GCF_000699105.1 Pygoscelis adeliae | reverse complement strand
AGCGGTACCTATGGATGTACTTATGGAAGTGCGCATAGGGGTACCTATGGATACACCTATAGCGGTGCCTATGGATATACCTATAGCGGTACCCATAGCCATTACCTATAGCCGTTACCTATGGCCATGCCCATAGCCGGTACCCATGGATCTACCGATAGTGTCACCTATAGTGGTACCTATAGCCAGTGCCTATAGAGGCACCCAGAGCCAGCACCCAGAGCTGGCACCTATAGCCGGTACCCATGGCCGGTACCTATGGATGT
>NW_008815172.1:0-266 GCF_000699105.1 Pygoscelis adeliae | reverse complement strand
CCACTGGGAGCGGAGGGCAGCCCCACACCGTGTTTTGGGGAAGTTGGGAGGCGGTAGGAGATAAATTTAGTCTTCCCCACTGTGCCCGGCGGCTGCCGCAGAAACACATGATTCCTCAGCGCCGCGTTGGGGTGGGGGGGATGAGAAGACTTCCCAAAACTCACGTGGGCTCCTGTAAGCACCATGCCCGGCCAGGGAGCAGCGCTGCACTGGGACCACTGACACCCAGCAGCGGGGAGGCCATGATGGCTGTGGGGCTGGGGGGG
>NW_008815171.1:0-266 GCF_000699105.1 Pygoscelis adeliae | reverse complement strand
TCGAGGAGCCAGACAGGCATTAGCGAGCACGGCCAGACTGGGCAGCAGCCAGACCTGCTCCTCTGGCTTTGACCATTTTAGGTAATGCTCCGGCTCCTGACTTGGCCGGCCTCTGTCCACATAAACAAGGCGCTGCTCCGGCGGCTGCCAGCGGGAAGGAGAGCTCGGCCCCACGCCCTTCCCGACCCCCCAGCGGGGCCTGGCTCTCTGGCTGGGCACAGCTTCTTGCGCCGAGACTGGGCCACCGGCCCCCTCCCTGTCCCACC
>NW_008815170.1:0-266 GCF_000699105.1 Pygoscelis adeliae | reverse complement strand
GGGGCTATTTTTCTGCTCACGGGGACAGTTTCGGGGCTACTCTGCCGCCATCCCGGCTGGCTCCTCTCTTTTGGGGGGTTCTGGGAGGTGAAATTGGGGGTGCGGTGGCAGGGAGGTGGGGGTTCGGAGGTAGGTTTTTTAAGTTGATTTTTAGAAAAAACAGGCACATTCAGTCAACGGGACCCTTGGGGGGGGCAGACGGGGATACTGGGGTGTCCCTGGAGAGCCCCAAAACAGCGGCGTCCCTGGAGAGCCCCAAAACAGCG
>NW_008815169.1:0-266 GCF_000699105.1 Pygoscelis adeliae | reverse complement strand
CTTCTGTGCGCAAAAACCCTCGCTTTGTGCAAATGTTGAAAAATGCAAAAATGCTCCATCAAAACGCTGCCCCGGTGCATTGGCGATGACAAACGCTGCAGCTGCCTCCCACCACCGCCATGCCGCTTCTCTCCCTAATTACACCCGGAATAACGTTTTCCAGCCCATCGTCTGCAGACCACTGGGTGCTGATGGGACCCCTGGGAAACGCGAGGTTGTGCCACGATGCAGCGCACCCCGGCCCCGCGGGCTCTCCCGGGGCTCAG
>NW_008815168.1:0-266 GCF_000699105.1 Pygoscelis adeliae | reverse complement strand
TGCCTTCCTCTTCTTTTTGTCCTTTCCTTCCTTCTTCTTTTCTGCAATACATAAGAAGAGGTTGAGAGGAGCAGCTCTGGCCCCGCGGCAGCGGGGATGCCGGTCATCCCCCTCCCAGCCTGGTTTCTTTCTTGCCTGAACAGCAAAGCCCCCAAAGCTGAGGCAAAGATCCCTCTGTGCCGACACCCTTAACGCATCGCAGCGTGCAGCACCACGCCGCCAGACCAGCACGCGGCGGGGCTGAAGGGCTCCGCGCTTGTCAGAAC
>NW_008815167.1:0-266 GCF_000699105.1 Pygoscelis adeliae | reverse complement strand
AGCCCCCCTCTTCCTTCATCCTCCCCGGCTGCCTTCATCCCCCTTCTCCTCTCTCTCGTCATCTCCCCTTCCTCCTCCTCTTCCTCCCAGCCTCCCTCTCCCCCCATCCTCCCCTTCCTTCCTCTCCCTCATCCTTCATCCCCCTCTGCCTCCTCTTCCCCAGCCTTCCTCCCGCCCTTCCTCCTCTCCCTCCTCCCTTCTTCTCCCCATCCTCCTCCTCTTCCTCCCCATCTCCCTCCCCCCTCCCGCCTCCCCCTCTCCCTCCT
>NW_008815166.1:0-266 GCF_000699105.1 Pygoscelis adeliae | reverse complement strand
GGTCTCAATGAACTACTCCACCAGCACTGGCTGAGATGAGACATTGAAGGGCTGACGAAGGTGGGGTGAGTCAGCTCAGCCTGAGACTCTAAGCCCCCCAACCCCGTGCAGCTCCTGAGGAGGTGGCGTTGCTCAGGCACCTGCCGTGCGCTCTGGGCTTTCTCCCTGGAAGACCTTCCCGGGAGCACAGAACAGGCGCAGGCTCCCCTGCTGCTCGAAAACCAGTCTCTCCCACCCACCCCGGGTGCACCCACCTGCAGGGAACC
>NW_008815165.1:0-266 GCF_000699105.1 Pygoscelis adeliae | reverse complement strand
CTCTGCTCCAGCTCTCCAGCAATGAACTTCAAAGAGCTTCAGCAGAGTGGCCAGATCCTGCTGTCGGTGCGACCAGCGCCGGAGCAGGTCAGGCTACTCATGTTGGATTGCACTTTCTATGAATTAATGGCTTTTCAGCGCTCTCTGCCATGCCGTGCCTGGCCAGGGCGCTTGCAGGAGGGCTGGCAGCTGGGTGCCGCCTGGCAAGCGTCCCCAGCCCTGTCCCCTTCCCTTTGGTGGGGTCCCCGTCACGGGGTCTGGTTCAC
>NW_008815164.1:0-266 GCF_000699105.1 Pygoscelis adeliae | reverse complement strand
CATGCATGTCCAGAGGGTCAGATGCACGTATACACAGGCTTCATTTGGCGCATGGATGTACTCACTCAGGGATGTATATACAGCCACAAGCTCATGAGTGTATACACAGATGCCCAAGTGTGCATGTATATGGACATATGTCTGCACACAACAATGTAAAACCACACAGGGAAGGCAGATATACAAATGGGCATGAATGCGCCTGCATGCACATGCAAACTTGACAATAAACAGGTGCACAGGCATACAGAGCTGAGCAGACAGTG
>NW_008815163.1:0-266 GCF_000699105.1 Pygoscelis adeliae | reverse complement strand
GAGGGACCCCCATCCCCACCCCACGCCTCCAGCCGAGGTCCCAGGCTGCGGCGCATCCTCGGCTGGAGGTCTGATGGGAGATTAAGTCACAGCGAGGGAGTCGTCACCCAGCTGCAGAAGCTGGGCTGGTCACCCACGGCACCGAGACGCCCACGCCAGGCTGGCACTAACCCCGGCTCGTGTTCTGCAGGGACGGCAACAAAGCAGGACCCTCCGGAGGGAGCGTGTTCACCAGGCCACGGGATGAAAACAACGGGGAAAGATTT
>NW_008815162.1:0-266 GCF_000699105.1 Pygoscelis adeliae | reverse complement strand
CATTAAGTTTTTCCTTCATAGGAAGCTATGTGGAAGAACAAACTAGAAAAGTCAGCAGCTTGTTCAGAGGACTTTTAGTGTAAACTTTCTCTTTCCTTCTTCTTTACTAGAAAATGCAACTCTTACTGCTTACTTTAAATATATTTTTATAAGAAAATTGTATATCTGGTTTTAGAAGCCAGTGGAGATGTCAGAATTGGGAACATGCACATTAAGAGGTGGTAAGATAGCATTCTGTGTGAGGCATATTAATACCTGAAGAATAA
>NW_008815161.1:0-266 GCF_000699105.1 Pygoscelis adeliae | reverse complement strand
AAAAAAAACCCACCCCAAACCCCAAGTAGTTGTGTTTTTCCTCCCCTTTTTTCTTGTTTTAAGAGTCCGTCTGTCGCTTGGCACGGGTGCGTGTGCGTGACCTGGTGTGTGTGTGTTTTCTCACGACTCTCTTTCTGTGTTTCAGATAGTTACAAACAAAAGCATACCTTGAAACCTCCCGATCGAGGTAGTCCACTCTCTGTCTGCTTTTTTTATTTCCTTCCTGCCTTTCTTCTCCTGAAATGTTAGGTTTTTTTTCACCAAAC
>NW_008815160.1:0-266 GCF_000699105.1 Pygoscelis adeliae | reverse complement strand
GCAGAGAAGTACAGGAGACGAGTGTGGCCCAGAAGATCCCCGTGATGAGCCCAAGCATCCCCTTTCTGACTGTGCCTTAGAGCACAAAGCCATCAAATTGGAAGAACAAGTCCGGGATTTAACTGTGAGTGTGCTGCTTGTGGCATCATGATGTCTTTCGTTCAGTCCCCTTGACTTGGTCTGTCTTCCAGCCCTAGCTTCTTCTGTAAGCCCTATAACATGCACACAATGCCGCTGTGCTACGGCAGCCTTCAAAGCAGCTGTGC
>NW_008815159.1:0-266 GCF_000699105.1 Pygoscelis adeliae | reverse complement strand
ACGATTGTTTACAAGGGTCTATTAGTAATGGCCCAGACACACCAAAGGCAGGTGACGTGGAGAGGCGCTGGGTATATAGCTACTACCCCTAAAAGACGATTTGCATTTAAAAAGATAAGGAGAGGGCAGCGACCTGATCACAGCTAAATATTCAAGCCTTTATTGTTTAAGAGCTTCCTCCTTCCATTGCAACCTGGTGCACTTTAACCTCCAATCGCAGGTTCAAAGGATGAAATCAAGAGACTTGCAAAAGAAAGAGAGGGAGA
>NW_008815158.1:0-266 GCF_000699105.1 Pygoscelis adeliae | reverse complement strand
AGGGGCCCTGCCAGTGCCCGGCGCAGTGCTTACCACCCAGATCGGAGATTATCTGCTGTCGGGGCACCTCAAACTGGTCTACCACCATCTGCACCCCCTGCCAGGAGAGAAGAGCCGGTCAGCCGGGGGTAGCAGCCGCCAGGAGGGGAGGAAGCCCCACGTTGCCATTCGAAATACATTTGTAATGCAGCCGCGCCACCTCCTCTCACCTCCCAAACTACTCTGTGAGGGGAACGCAGCCATCCCTGGGCTGCACCCCGTGCCGG
>NW_008815157.1:0-266 GCF_000699105.1 Pygoscelis adeliae | reverse complement strand
GCTCCGCTTGGCACAGCATGGCACAGCCAGGGTAGGAGGGACACAGGGCTCTGCTCTGGGGGGTCCCCCGCAGCACCCCCTAACAGGGGCAAGCCAGCCCCACAGTGCTCCTGTGTCCCCCAAAATCCCGGCACCAACCCCCGCTCTATCAACGGGGAAATTGAGGCACGGAGCCCTGCCCTGCCTTTGCCCACCAGCCTGCCCGCCAAACCCCCCCACGGCCCCGGGGGGCCTCTGCTCTCCTGGGGGGGCTGCAGCACCTGGGG
>NW_008815156.1:0-266 GCF_000699105.1 Pygoscelis adeliae | reverse complement strand
TCTGGCAGCCAGCCAAGGTCAACCCACCAGAGACCCCTTTTCCCCTTCCTGTCTGCTTGTTTGTTCTGAGTCTCCTTCAGCAGCAAAACCAGCTTACTAGTACCAGGGAGACAACTTAGTCTCTAGAGAAGAAAAGGGCAAAGCAGCCTTAAACACTCTGTGCACAAAATGTTCTCTCATTGTTCACCCGCCTCTTACCAGAGTTTCATCTGGTCACCAATCCACAATAGTGGCAACTTAGGCATTTTAAAATCTTGGGATTTTTT
>NW_008815155.1:0-266 GCF_000699105.1 Pygoscelis adeliae | reverse complement strand
GCTTGGTGCTCTCTGCCACCCCTCCGGTGATCCCGGCAGGGAGGACAGCCAGGGACGCACTCGGTGCTTGCTGGCAGCGTGGCCGTGCAGGAGCCCTGCTCTCCTCCCCGTCATACCCGTCTCCTTTTGTGGCCAGTATTTTTAATTGGCAGTGCTCTCAGCTCCCTTCCCTCTCCCTTGTTAGTGGAGTTTTCCTTGTGCTTCCCAGCCATTAATGAGCTCTCCCATGTCTCGCTGCCCCCAGACAGGCTGCAAATCCCACATGG
>NW_008815154.1:0-266 GCF_000699105.1 Pygoscelis adeliae | reverse complement strand
CGGCCCCCCCAGCCCCTCTCCTGCTGCACACCCGGGCCAGGCAGGAGCATCATCCTGGTGGCACAGCCCCATCCCCGTCCCCGCTCGGTGCCCGCCCTGGGAGGTGCCACATTCCTGGGTGCTCCCTGGGCCGGGCTGCCCTGGTCGCTATTTCCGCCGCGGTGGAGGTCTGGCTGGCAGCTCTGCCCTGCGTGGCTGCGCCCATTACCCGCGCTGCATGTCCCCTGCCGCGTGAGCTGGATACGGTGGCAGGGCAGGCCAGGGGG
>NW_008815153.1:0-266 GCF_000699105.1 Pygoscelis adeliae | reverse complement strand
CCCTCAGCCCTTCCCAAGCAGCACAGACCCCGAGCGCCGCCGTTTTCTCCCTGCCAAAGAGCCTGATGAATTAATTTGGAAATAGGAGCGACGAACAAATTAATTGGAGGAGAACAAGCGAGCGAGCGAGCCAGTTTTAATCCAGGTTAAATTGGTGAGTGACTGCATCGTTAACAAAGGAGAGGTAACGAGGGAGAATTGGAGCAGCCAGGCGCCAGGCGAGAGGGTGGCAGCAGGCGCCCGGGCGTGCGGTGCCAAGGGATGCC
>NW_008815152.1:0-266 GCF_000699105.1 Pygoscelis adeliae | reverse complement strand
TGTGCTCTACCCTCAAACCAAGGCGTGCAGCTCGGGGCACGTAACGACAACCGGACCCCATTAAACGCATCCCCCGAAGTGGTGATGGAGCTCCACCGGGGAGGAAAAGCCGTCCTGACGCACTGCGTGTAGCCCAGAAATGTTGCCCAGGGCTGTTTCCCCTCCCCGCCCCGGCAAAGGGCCCAGCGCGGCTGCGGCCAAATTGGCGGCCACGGGGATTGCTCCGATTTTCTGGTGCTCGCTGGCAGGTGGAGCCGGTTAAGGCT
>NW_008815151.1:0-266 GCF_000699105.1 Pygoscelis adeliae | reverse complement strand
GCGCGAGCGCCCACGGGCCAGGAAAAAACAGCAAAACGCCAGCCCCTTCATGTTCTCGTCTGTGGCTTTCACCGATTTCTCATACGAGGAGCAAGTCACCCATGCTGAAATGTCGGCAGCCGCCCCCTTGCAGCACCAGCCCGTAAAAGAGGCTGGGGGCAGTGGTGATGCTTATTGTAATACGTAGAGGGAACTCGAGGGTTAATTATATATTTCTACGCACTGACCCGTGGTGTTTTATCATAGAATCACAGACTGGTTTGGGT
>NW_008815150.1:0-266 GCF_000699105.1 Pygoscelis adeliae | reverse complement strand
GAATTAAGGATGCTAATTGAATTTCATTAGGCAGAGGAGCCGGGCCGGTGGGAGGCAGGGAGGAAATGTATTTGATGTGTTTTAAAAGCCGCAGTTTCAGAATGTGGTGGGGTTTGGTTTTTTTTTTTTCTTATTTTAATTTAAAGCCGGCCGTAAAAAGATCCCGTCTTTGAGGAGCTAATGACTCTCATGAATTATTTTTGTTGATTTATACACCCACTCGGCTCTTTAATAATATTAATAAAGTAAAAGTGAATCCGTTCCCA
>NW_008815149.1:0-266 GCF_000699105.1 Pygoscelis adeliae | reverse complement strand
CGGGAAAGCCGGAGCGCCGGGAGGCACGCCCGCGAGCCTCGGAGACAGCACTCCTCGAGGAAAAAAATAAATAACCGCCCGTGCCCCAAACCGGCTCTTCCGCACCGAGGTCTGCGTGGAAGGTGGGGTTTTGCCGCTCTCCTGACGGCACGAAGGAGAAAAGACAAGAGGCATTTCAAACCCACGTTTTACTGATTGACCCCGAGGCGAGTCGCGGGGTTTACGCTACGGTGGCAGTTTAGAGGCAGAAGGGCGCCCTTCTTCGC
>NW_008815148.1:0-266 GCF_000699105.1 Pygoscelis adeliae | reverse complement strand
CTCCTCCTCGTCCTCCTCCTCCTCCTCCAAGAAGGACAAGAAGCAGATGACGGAGCCGGAGCTGCAGCAGCTGCGGCTGAAGATCAACAGCCGGGAGCGCAAGCGGATGCACGACCTGAACATCGCCATGGACGGGCTGCGGGAGGTGATGCCCTACGCCCACGGCCCGTCGGTGCGCAAGCTCTCCAAGATCGCCACGCTCCTCCTGGCGCGCAACTACATCCTCATGCTCACCAACTCCCTGGAGGAGATGAAGCGCCTGGTCA
>NW_008815147.1:0-266 GCF_000699105.1 Pygoscelis adeliae | reverse complement strand
CCCCTAGCTCCATCTTGGCAGACCTCCTCCTGACCCTGTCCAGTTTCTTCACTCTCCTTTTGAAATCTGAGGCCCACTAGTTTGTACAGCATTGTACTGGTGTCCAGGCCCTTCTCCTCAGGGCACTCCTTAACCCTGAGTCTCTAAGGGTCTCTAGACCCCTAGCCATGTTCTCTACCCATGCTGCTGCATAAACTTGTTGTGCAGCATGTAGACTGAGATAAAAACAGATAATAGGCCCCAGCTGTTATTGCTGAGCGTGTCGT
>NW_008815146.1:0-264 GCF_000699105.1 Pygoscelis adeliae | reverse complement strand
TTTTTTTTTAACTCTCTGAGGTGTGCTATAGGCCAAGTTCAAATGGAGACTAGTGGGTTTAGATACATGTCTTTATGTGAATATAACACAGCTGCACAAAGAGGAAAAAAAATGCCTACCTGCCGGCAGAAGGGATAAACAAGAGTCTCTAGAACAGTGCTGTTTAACAGTCAGAGTAGAGCCACTTCTTACCCATCGTCATCTCTTAAACCAAAGTGTGGTGTTCTTCAGGATAGCTGGAACACCTGTTACTTAGGAGTAGGC
>NW_008815145.1:0-266 GCF_000699105.1 Pygoscelis adeliae | reverse complement strand
ACCAAAGCAACTAGTCAGTGGTCCCGTGAACACAGAGTGAAGAATCTTGTGAGAATCGGCGTGCATGGAGCGACGCTTCTTTACAGTCCAGTACCACACGCTCCCTGCAGCAGCCCATGTCAGGTACCTTTTCTCTCCTCTCAATAGTTCTGGCAACGAAGTCTACTGTTCTGGGTTCGACCAGAGGAATTAGTTTCTCTTTCTCCTCCTTTTCCTTCAAGGAGCTCCCCTGGATGGCCGGCAGCTGCCTGCAAAGACACAACAGG
>NW_008815144.1:0-266 GCF_000699105.1 Pygoscelis adeliae | reverse complement strand
GTTCTCCGTCTCAAGGGCATCGCATTGCCTCTCCAGGTCTTCCAGGGCACGCTGCAGGCGGGCGCTCTGCTCCAGCAGCCGGCTGCAGGCGCTACCAGGAAGCACCTGGAGCAGAGCATCTGCCACAGCCTGGCATGTCATCTGCTGCCCAGCGCTGTGGCTTTCAGGGGGTCTCTCTTGTAGCGCCAGCCGGAAAGACCGAGGCTCGACCTGGCGGCTGGCCGCTGCCAGGGCCCGGGGCCCATTTCCCTCAGGGGAGCAGGAGC
>NW_008815143.1:0-265 GCF_000699105.1 Pygoscelis adeliae | reverse complement strand
TAACTCGTACAGTTTCATCGGAATACTTCCCATTTTAATTTCAGTGCAAATACAATCCGTCAGCTATTTAAAAAGGGCATATAGGCTAAAACGCAGAACTGTGGGTCACTGATAAGTGGCACAGACAAAATTCATTCTTATCTGTCCTTCTGATACTTCTGCAAACAAGGGAGAAGCTGCAGAACTAGGCTTTACAGTCTGTCTGCCTTCTTAGGATAAGAAAAAAAAACAAACAGCTGTATGCTCTTTCCTATTTAAAGACTGA
>NW_008815142.1:0-266 GCF_000699105.1 Pygoscelis adeliae | reverse complement strand
CAGGAGGAACATTTTGGAGTGCCGGAGCCCGGGGGTGCCGGGCTGGGGCTGTACCGTCTGCCGGCAGTGGCCTCGGAGGCACCCCACCCTTCAACGAGCGCTGTAATTCCTGTTTCCAAACAGCAAACAAATGTTAGACAGCTGCTGCAGTAAAATTTGAAATCAAAGCCACGTCCCCCAGGGGCACCACCAGCGGCTGGGGCGAGGAGGGGTGAAGGATGAGGCCGACCCTGGAGCGGGGCAGGGAAATGGAGCCCTGGGCTCTG
>NW_008815141.1:0-266 GCF_000699105.1 Pygoscelis adeliae | reverse complement strand
GAGCGCAGCTGCCTTCCCCTGCTCCCGGCCAGCCCACGGTCTCCAGCCGGCCCGACCGGGGCCGATTTCCCCAGAGGAGCCCAGACCCACTATCCCCTTCCCCAAAGAGGGGGCAGCGAGGGGACAACAGCCCCAAAACCAGAGGAGGAGCCGGGAGGTGCCTCCTGGAATGGGATCTGCTGGCGGGACGGGGGGAAGGCCGCCAAGACTGTCCCCTTGTCCCTGCACCCACCTTGTTCTCCCCCATCGCCTTCTGCATCTCCTCG
>NW_008815140.1:0-266 GCF_000699105.1 Pygoscelis adeliae | reverse complement strand
GTCGTCCGTCAGCGGAGCGTGGTCTGACCCCCAACGCCCTTCTCTTGCAGGCTGCAGGACTTGGAGAGGGATGAAGACAGCCTGAGCGAGAAGGTGAGTGTCCCTGGATCGCCAGGAGCCGCGTTTCCACCCGCCCTTGGCTCCGATTTGGGGACCGCCATCCCGTGCCGCCGTCACCGTCGGTCCTGCACCGGGTGCTGCCATCAGGCTCGGGATGCTCCGGCTTACAGTGGTGGAGTCGGCGGGACTCCGGAGCCAGCTCCTGG
>NW_008815139.1:0-266 GCF_000699105.1 Pygoscelis adeliae | reverse complement strand
AAGATCATCGAGTCCAACCATCAGTCCAAGCAGGACAGCTTTGGCCTCGGAAGGGCGTGATCAGAGAGGGACAGAGGAGCTAAGCATGGAGAGGTACCCTGGCCAGAGCTCAGTGAAGACGGAGGAACAGGCTATGAGGAGAAGAATATCTCAGAGCAGCCCCCATGCCAAGGGGGTGTTTTATTCCAGCAGAAGCTGATTTTGTGCGGCTGGAGGTGTTGGGGAGAATGGACTGGAAGTGAACAGCCAGCAGGTCGGCTGTGAGC
>NW_008815138.1:0-266 GCF_000699105.1 Pygoscelis adeliae | reverse complement strand
CACATCGCTTACGTCGAGTATTACCGGTGAGCGGGGCCACGGCGCTGGGCTGCCGGAGCATCTCCCGGCGGGGCTGGGGAGGTGGGCGCGCGTGACAGAGCCTTCCTCTGCGCCCAGGTGGTTGGCTTATCTCCTCTTCTTCATCCTCGTCCTCACCGTCTGCCTCCTGGCCTGCCTGGGGCTGGCCAAGCGCTCCCGCTGCCTCCTCACCACGTGAGTACCCCGTGGCCGGGCTCGGTGGTGCCAGAGCCGCTGGGGGGGGGGCG
>NW_008815137.1:0-266 GCF_000699105.1 Pygoscelis adeliae | reverse complement strand
GGAGCAGGTGAGCCAGAGGACCGCGGGGCTGAGGATGGGCGCCGGGGCCAGTGCCGAGGAGAAGCACTCCCGTGAGCTGGAGAAGAAGCTCAAGGAGGATGCTGAGAAGGACGCCAGGACCGTCAAGCTGCTGCTGCTGGGTATGGGGGGGACAACACCCTGGGGGAGATACCCATCCTTTGTGCATATCACCCCAACAGCCCATCCAATGTTCCTCCAACACCCTCCAGACACCTCCCCTAAACCCAGTCAGCCCACCTAATGTT
>NW_008815136.1:0-266 GCF_000699105.1 Pygoscelis adeliae | reverse complement strand
GGCTTTGTTTTCCCCCCATGGGAGATAACTGAAGTATTTTAAGGAAAACCAACCGGTTGCGACCTATTATGGAGAGAAGTGGGCTGCCACGGCCGTCGGGGGGAAGCCACTGAAATAATCCCTGCAATTTCTTTCCAACAGAGATGATTATTCATTTAAGTATTGGCTAAATCCGGAGATATAAAGGGTCCTAAAGTACAGGATTAAGAATATTAACTCTTCTCCACTGAACGGCCGGGGAGGGAGGGGAGGAAACCACGCTGCAA
>NW_008815135.1:0-266 GCF_000699105.1 Pygoscelis adeliae | reverse complement strand
GCAGAAAACTGTGTCTGTTGCTTTCCTAGGGTGCTGTAGGAATAAACCCCGCTGTTCCGTACGGCTGCGGGCTCGGGGCTCGTCCTTGCCCTGCGGGGCTCCCTGGAGAGGGAGGAGCGGGTCAGGTTGGCCCTGGCCTGAGCGCGACGACGCGGCCACCTCGTAGGACTCCCCTGCCTGTGCCGGTCCTCCTCCCGGGGCTGCCGGGGACAAGGCGGCACCCCGGACCTCCTGCCTTCTCGCTGGCTGCTCTGCTGGGCAGCGTC
>NW_008815134.1:0-266 GCF_000699105.1 Pygoscelis adeliae | reverse complement strand
CTCCGGGAGGGATGCTGGAGCTGGTTCCCCCCCCCACTCCACCTTTATGGACCTTGCAACATGCCCTGAAGGTCAGCCTGTTTACCCAGACATTGTTTGAAGGGGGCCGAGGGAGGCAATTAGCCCTCCCCACCGCAAACACTCGCTGGGTCCGATCCTGCAGCGTTTTGCAAGCGGCCTGTGCTGGCAGGATCAGGCCCACACATCGCCTGGTTTTCGTGCCGCGTGCCCGCAGCCAACGGTTAAATTGCGCGTATCGGGGGCAA
>NW_008815133.1:0-266 GCF_000699105.1 Pygoscelis adeliae | reverse complement strand
AAGACCCAGCAGCGACTCACGTTAAATAACAGCAATTCTTAAATACCCCCAAAATCACCTTAAATAACCCCCAATTAAATAAACTTAAATAATCCTCAATTAAATAACCGCAAAATAAATACAAATGCAATAAATACCAGGGGGGGGGGATGAGGTCAGCAGCCCCGAGGTTGGCCGAGGGGCACCCATGGGTGCTAGGGGCAGCCCCGAAGGTGAGGTAGGGGTACCCATGGGTGCTGAATGCCTCTCGAAGTGCACGGTAAGGG
>NW_008815132.1:0-266 GCF_000699105.1 Pygoscelis adeliae | reverse complement strand
GCTGTGCCCGGGGCTGGTGCCCCTGGGACGACGGTGCCCATCCCCGTGTGTTCCGGCTGGAGCGGAGCCGTGTCTGCCACCGCTCAGGTGGAATATTTATCCCTTCTGCTGGAGTTGCCTTTTAATAAAATATTTGCGCCGTGGCCTGGCAGTGCTGGGGAGGGCCAAGAGCAGGGACGTGGCCTCGCTCTGCCGCAGCACGGGCGGCTCGGGGAGGATGCGGTGCTTTCTGTGGGTCCCTCTGTCCCCGTGCAAGGGGATGGCGG
>NW_008815131.1:0-266 GCF_000699105.1 Pygoscelis adeliae | reverse complement strand
TCCTCCGGGGAGAGAGAGAGAGAGAGAGATGGGCGCTAAGGTGTCGGGATCGGCGTCTCCTGACTTCTTCTGCCGAGGCAAGGGAATCGTAGCACCCTACCGCGGACGGCGGTGCGGGCTCCAGCCCATCGCATCTCTTTGCCCCCGTTTCCCCGTAAGTCAGCATAGGCTGCCCTTTAAAAAAAAATAACGGTCACTTAACGTCAAGTGGATGCCCTTACAAAGTCTCTGGAAAGGAGGCAAAAAAAAAAAAAAAAAAGGTTTAA
>NW_008815130.1:0-266 GCF_000699105.1 Pygoscelis adeliae | reverse complement strand
CTCTCTGCAGGCAGGCAATCACTTCCCAGCTACCGGGGCTTGTGAACCCCAAACAGCTTCACCCTGCACGGCTGCGTGCCCCTCTTTGCCTGCCGACGAGTCGGAGCCGAGGGATACCTGCAGTTCACAAAGCAAACTCTGCAGGGACGAGCACGGGCCCCGACAAGGCGGGAAAGCAAGCGAGTAAACCTTGGCTTCGTTAGCTGCAGGGTAACTCACTTGGAGCACGTTTATCGTCTCCAATTGGTGTTAGCCTGCAGCTCTGC
>NW_008815129.1:0-266 GCF_000699105.1 Pygoscelis adeliae | reverse complement strand
CCCCAGGGGGTAACTGGCCACTCCAGCTGCCCCAGCACCCCGGGACGGGCCAGGGGTCCCCCAAGGCACACGGTTGAGGCCGGGGCACCCTTGGGCGCCGGGACTCACCCAAGAGGAAGTCGACGCGGCTGAGGTTGAGCGCCAGCAGGTCTCGCCGGTGCCACACGTACTTGGCGACCTGGGGACGGGGGACAGGCGGGTCGTCACCTCCCCATCGCCTCTGCCAACCCCAGGGGCTGCTTTACAGCCCCCTCCCCAAAATATCT
>NW_008815128.1:0-266 GCF_000699105.1 Pygoscelis adeliae | reverse complement strand
CAAGAGGCAACAGGAGGAGGAGGAGGAGGCAACTTGAGGCAAGTGGAGGAAATTGGAGAAGGAGGAGCAGGAAAAAACCAGGAGGCAACAGGAAGGGGAGGCAAGAGGAGGCAAAAGGAGTCAATAAGAGAATGACGAAGAGGAGGCAACAGGAGGGAAAAGGAGGCAACATGAGGAGAGGGAGGAGGCAGAAACAGGGGGCAACAAGAGGCAACAGGAGGAGGAAGAGGAAGAAGGAGGGAACACCAGGAAACAAAAGGAGGAAG
>NW_008815127.1:0-264 GCF_000699105.1 Pygoscelis adeliae | reverse complement strand
TCTATCCCTGCCGAAACCAGGACAGCTTCGTGAAACATTTCTGTGCTAACAAGGTCAGGCAGACAAGACACATGTTTTCATCACACGTGTAGGAAGGACTTCAGCCTGCAGCCTTTACGCTCGTCATTTGCCCAGTAGATTAGAAAACTGTAGTGGGACACTGGCCATCCTAACAGAGGATTTAGACAAACTGCTTGCTCATGTTGTGCCTGTTTCCCAAACCAAACCAAAATGAAAGTTTTCTTAACGACTTATTCCATTAAG
>NW_008815126.1:0-264 GCF_000699105.1 Pygoscelis adeliae | reverse complement strand
CCCCCTTCATGTCATCAGCAAACTTAATGTGCATGCTTTCCATCCTCTCCTCCAGGTCACTGATAGAGATGTTGAGTAGGATAAGTCCTAGGATAGATCCTGCACTATACCACTTGTTGCCAATCTCCAGGCACAATAAAACTCAGTAAAGCATGGCCCTCTGAGCCTGACCATTGGTTACTGGTTGTCCTTACATCCAGATAGTGATCTCCTAACTTGGATACAAGAACATTGCTATGGTCAAGGTAAATGTTACCTGTGTCC
>NW_008815125.1:0-265 GCF_000699105.1 Pygoscelis adeliae | reverse complement strand
CGGTTTCCGAGAGGAAAGAGGAGAGAGAGAAATCAATTTAAAGGATGGTGCCAGTGCCAAGAAGCTCATTCCTTCTCTAAAGGGCACAAAGACCGCATTTATTTATTTAAGCCTCTGGCACGGGAACCCCGTACTTAATTCCAGCCGGTGTCATTTCCCTGGCCGGGCTTTCATTTGTGTGTAACTCAAAGCACTGCTTGGAAATGCATCGTCTCCTTCTCTGCCAGGTGCCTTGAGCGCAGATCCCGGCCACGAAACCTCTCCC
>NW_008815124.1:0-266 GCF_000699105.1 Pygoscelis adeliae | reverse complement strand
AAGGGGGGGAAAAAAATATATATTTAAACAGCGCTGGCATCCTTCCACCGCGCTGCTGGTAAGCGCTCTCGTTACAGATGTCTTAATGAGACATCTCTTAATAATGGGATTATCATTCACATTGAATCGGGACGAGCAGCTGTGAGAGCGCGAGGCTCCGATACGGGCCTCCGCGTCCCGGCGTACGGAAAAGGATGAGTCAGAGGACGAGCCCCGGCCTCGTTAGCTGCCCCAGGAGCTCTCTCCTTAGGGAGGGGGGAACCGCG
>NW_008815123.1:0-266 GCF_000699105.1 Pygoscelis adeliae | reverse complement strand
GTGAAGGTCCTCGAATGCGTCCAGAGGAGAGCAACAGAGCTGGTGAGAGGTCTGGAAGGCATGTTCTGTGAGGAGCAGCCGAGGACTTTAGGTTGGTCTAGTTAGGAGAAAAGGAGGCATCGGGGCAACCTCATGGCTCTCTACTGCTTCCCGAGGAAGGGAAGCAGAGAGGGAGGTGCCAAGCTCTTTTCCCCGGGATCCAGGGACGGGACACACAGGAATGGTTCGAGGCTGCGTCAGGGAAGGTTTAGACTGGACATGAGGAA
>NW_008815122.1:0-266 GCF_000699105.1 Pygoscelis adeliae | reverse complement strand
AGGGTCCCGGAGAGCTCCGAGGCACAGCCTCCCTCCATCCCCATCATCGCCGCTTTGGTCCGCAGCCAGCGGCGATGGCTGGGATGAAATACGGCTGGGAGAAGGGGCCGGCGCGTTCTGGATTCCTGAGATAACAGGGACAGGCGGGACAGGGACCTTTATTTACATTCTTTCCTTGAAATTTCGGCCTCTCTAGTGAGACCCCATCCGGCTGCTGCGAAGATAAGAGGGGCTGGCAAGGGGGCTGTTGGGGGTCAGCATGTGTT
>NW_008815121.1:0-266 GCF_000699105.1 Pygoscelis adeliae | reverse complement strand
GCCCATCCACCCGCCCGTCCATCTGTCTGTCTGCCTCGCACCACTTCAGACACCCCCCTCCCGGCCACGCACCCCTGTCCCCGCTCACCCCACACCTCCCAGGGCCACTTCAGTGCCTGTCACCCAGGCGCATCCCCCCGGCACGAAGCCCTTGGGGGCCCCGGCCCCCCCGGGAGGGGCAGGGGAAGGCTGGGGGAGGCGCTGGGGTGGCACCTCCACCCCTGGGACCCCAAAAATAGGGTGACAAAAATAGCTGCCCCCAGCGA
>NW_008815120.1:0-265 GCF_000699105.1 Pygoscelis adeliae | reverse complement strand
TTTTTTTTAATGTTAGTAGTTGTGTTTTGAGTGTTCAGGATTAATGACATAGTTTAATAGTTTGCATTTTTTTTAATTCTAGGTGCATTGCTTTCTTCTGTAATTATTTATTTTATTGAAGATGTAATCTTGTCTTTTTATCAGTTTTGTTATATACTATGTAACTGTCTGATATGATTTCTCTCAATAGCACTGGTGGTGAGATTATTTAGCAGAGGCTAGGGTGAGCGTCTTATATGTATATGTAGGTTTAGCGTTACTTGAG
>NW_008815119.1:0-266 GCF_000699105.1 Pygoscelis adeliae | reverse complement strand
TTTTTTGTTTGTTTGTTTTTTTTGGGGGGGGGCTTTGTGGTTTTGGTGGGGTTCTGTCGGGCGGTTTGGGGAGGTGCGGAGCAAGCGCGGATCCCCCGCGGCCGCGCCGCTTCCCCGACACCTTGCGCGGCGCATCCCCGCCCGGAGGAGGGGACCAGCGGCTCGTTAATCCCCCTCCCCAATTTGTTTAATATCTCGCAATGTAGATCTTGCAGATTAATACGATTTCACAGGCTGGAAATTAAAAAAAAAAAAAAAAGGGGGGG
>NW_008815118.1:0-266 GCF_000699105.1 Pygoscelis adeliae | reverse complement strand
GTGGGGAGCTGGCTGTGCCGGCTGGGGGGAGCCTGGGCTCTGCGGTTCCCCGCTCGGCCTCCCATGCAGAGAGTGCTGGGTGCTTCGCTGGGCCGGGGGGGTAAATATTTAACTGGTGCCCGGTGCTCCAGCTGAGCCCCGCCAAGTCGTGGTTCTCGGGAGCCGTGTGATCCTGCGTCTTTATTAGAGCTGCAGCTGGTGGGTTCGCACGGCCGCGGCGGAGCCACCGTGTTCGCTTACGGCAAATAAAGCTCCTGATCACCTGC
>NW_008815117.1:0-265 GCF_000699105.1 Pygoscelis adeliae | reverse complement strand
GGTCATCAGAAGTCCTAAAGGAAATCCTGCAGGAATTGGACAAAGCACCACATGGTGGGTATATATCTCTCTTCACCAGAGGACTTGGGAAGCTGGGGTTTTAGATGCACGCATGGACAAGCCGTAGCCTACGCAGCAGGAAGGGATCGATCAGAGCCTCACTGCGGTGACGCTCAATTTCACGCCTTGCAGGCGCTGGCGAGCTGCAGAGATGGTCCAGAGTCTCTGCTGCCAGCTGTGGTTCAAGCTGAGTCCCAGGGACAGC
>NW_008815116.1:0-266 GCF_000699105.1 Pygoscelis adeliae | reverse complement strand
CTCCGCCTGCCCCCCGGAGCACACGCAATTGTCCCCCAGCCATTAATGACGCCTTAGCGCCTGATATAAAATTTTGTGGCAGAGAAATATCAAGGCTCCTCATTCGGCCAGCAAACGCCCTTCCCGGTGTCCTTAGGGGCTGGCCTCCGGGATGGAACCCCAAC
Source organism: Pygoscelis adeliae (assembly GCF_000699105.1). Lineage (NCBI taxonomy): Eukaryota > Metazoa > Chordata > Aves > Sphenisciformes > Spheniscidae > Pygoscelis > Pygoscelis adeliae. Next base: position 102 of record NW_008815116.1, on the reverse strand, counting down.
CCCTTCCACGGCCGAGGGGCTCAGGGACTTTGTGCTGGGGACCGGGGACAATGTCTGGAGCCAGGCTGGGGTCTGCCCCGGAGCCGGGGGGGGGCCGGGCGA
>NW_008815115.1:0-266 GCF_000699105.1 Pygoscelis adeliae | reverse complement strand
GAGGCTGGGGGGGGGTGTCCGTGTCCCTGGTGCTGTCCTGGGAGCAGGGCCCTGGGCAGGGCAGGTTCCCCCAAGGGAGGCTGGTGCTTACTGTGTCAGTTTAATGATTTCTAATGAGCAATTACCTCTAGTCAGTCCCCTAATTTCTGAATATCAATAAAGTTAATTAAACTCTGCATGTGCATTTTCCAGAGTGTTAGAGGTAGGGATGCCCTGGGAGGTGCTGAGCCCTTCCCAGGGCTGGGAGCCACGGGGTCCCGTCCACT
>NW_008815114.1:0-266 GCF_000699105.1 Pygoscelis adeliae | reverse complement strand
CCAGTCGTGTTCCTCCCTGCTGACCCACTGGGATGTGCAGAGATGCCCCATTGGTCATGGACTGGGGTCCCTGCAGGGAGGGGAGAAGCCCAGGGGACTCCCCCAGGGAGGGTGGGAGTGGGCAGGGGAGGGTGAGGGAGGGCAAGGAGAAGGGGAATCAGGCAATGGCTTTTTGTGGAGGTCTGAGGCAGTGCCCCAGCCCCACCACTCTGCCCTGAGCCCGCTGTGTGTCCCTGACGCCGCTGAGTGTCCCTGACCCCACTCCA
>NW_008815113.1:0-265 GCF_000699105.1 Pygoscelis adeliae | reverse complement strand
ACACTGGGATTCGCTCTCCAGGTGGGAGAAATTGGGGTGCAAAGCCTGAGCCCCTTAAACCTGCAGGAAACCCATGGGCTACGCCGGGACATCTGTGCCATCTCCCCACCCTCCCCCCCCAGCACACAGGCACAAGCGGGTGCTGCAAACCAGGGCTGCGACACCCCAGGCAGGAGCTGGAGGAGCACAGAAGCGGCCAGGGGGATGAGCTGTAGCTAACCGCCGCCCAGCAAGCAGGAACAACACTCCTGATTTAAAAAAAAAA
>NW_008815112.1:0-266 GCF_000699105.1 Pygoscelis adeliae | reverse complement strand
CTGATGGGTTTGTGGGTGCGTGTCCTGCCGGTGCATGTGTCCCAACATCCTCTGTGCATGCACAGCCTGACACCCCTTTTGCATGCGTGTGTGTCCTGACACGTGTGGGTGCAGCCCGGCGCCCGGTCTCTCTGTGCAGCTGGGCTGGGGGATCCATCCCAGGTGTCCTGGGTGGTGGGGGACACATGTGAGCAGGGCCCAGGGGACCCCCTCGTCCCCGCCACGTTGCAGCGGGCAGCTGTTGGGGCGAAGCGGGGAGCTATGGG
>NW_008815111.1:0-266 GCF_000699105.1 Pygoscelis adeliae | reverse complement strand
GCCCCGGCCGGGCTCCCCCAAAACCACGGCGTCGTAGACGGCCGGCAGCCGAGCCCACTCCAGCTGCCCCTCCGTCAGCTGGTCCACCACGACGCGGATGGTGGAGCCCTCCTGCATCTGCCCCACGTAGTGGATACCTGGAAGATGAATTTTTGGTTTATTTGGGGGGTTTTTTTTCCTTTTCTTTTGCACAGCATCGCGTACCCCTGGCGTGCGCAGGACCCTCCGTTTATTTCTCCGCTCCCCCCCCCCCCCCCCCCCGCCCC
>NW_008815110.1:0-265 GCF_000699105.1 Pygoscelis adeliae | reverse complement strand
TGGGAGGGGGAGGGAGCACAGGGGGCACCTGGAAATGGCACCGAAGAGGTGCAAAAGCACTGCTGAGCCCCGAATCAGAGCCAGCGAGCCCCGAAGGGCACCAACTTGCCCCCAGGGCTGAGTCAGTGCCAGCAAGGCAGGCAATGGCAGGGGGTGTCTCCCCTGTCCCTGTCCCTGTGAGCGGCAGCCCTTTGGCAGGGGAGCCAGGATGGACGGATCACTACAGGACTCACAGTCACAGCCCCACGCAGAAAGCAGCAGTGAG
>NW_008815109.1:0-265 GCF_000699105.1 Pygoscelis adeliae | reverse complement strand
CACTCTGTCCGCTCCTCTCCATCCTTCCCGCAGCCTCCCCCTGCTCTCCCTCCCCGCTCCCGCCGTATCTACATGGCTTTTATGGCCTTAATAGCAGCAATATCTGTGCTCCCCCACCCTCAGCGTGATAACCGCTGAGGCGCAGCGCTGCTGCCAGCCTTTCCCCCCTTCCCCAGTCCCACTGGTTGTGCCGGGACTTCGGGTGTCCCCAGGCACCCCCCCCACAGGGGGGGCTGAGGGGTGCTTGCTGCCCGCAGGGTCCCGT
>NW_008815108.1:0-266 GCF_000699105.1 Pygoscelis adeliae | reverse complement strand
CTACACCGCGAGGATGGTCCCAGCCCTTCCCGCACCGTTGAGTGGCTCAACATGCGCAGCTGGTGCTCGGGCCACCTCCACATCAAGTGTCCCCGGCGCGTCTTCTCCCGACGTGGCCCCACCAAACTGGTACGTGTGTCCCCCTGGGTGACCTTGGTGGTCCACCACCGTCATCGTCGCCCATCGTCCATCCCATCCGCAGCGGGAGATGTACGAGAAGGTGTTTGAGAAAAGCGCCGACCGGCACAGCGACTTCTCCCGGTTGG
>NW_008815107.1:0-266 GCF_000699105.1 Pygoscelis adeliae | reverse complement strand
CAGGGGGCCCCCCCCCTTGCACCCACCTTCCTCCAGGTTCCCGGGGACAGGGCAGACGACGTGGGACGCGTTGCTCTTGTCCTCGGTCACTGTGCCCTGCGAGGAGAGCAGGGGAGCGGGTCCAGGGCTGAGTGCTGGGACAAGGCGTCGGATGGGCCCCCCCGTGCCCCCCACCCTGGCGCTGCCACCGACCTGGTGCCTCTTGACGATGTCTTTCAGCTTGCTCAGCAGCTTGGGCTCAATCTCCTGGTGCAGGAAGATGTTGG
>NW_008815106.1:0-265 GCF_000699105.1 Pygoscelis adeliae | reverse complement strand
CCATCAGTCTTGTACTCTAATCCTCACTTTGAGCCATATTGTTGAATCTTAGAACTCTTAGATCAGCTTGAGGTCCACACTGTTGAGGTTCTTCAGGTCTATGGTGCACTTCCCTTGCATGTTGCTTGTTCTTATTACCTTCCTGTTTTACTCCTATTTCCCACTCAGCTTCAGTGATGACACTCCTACTAAAGACTAGTTCTGCAATTGCTTTAATTTTGTTGTCCCTTCAATGTCAACACATTTCATAGAATCATAGAATCAT
>NW_008815105.1:0-265 GCF_000699105.1 Pygoscelis adeliae | reverse complement strand
ATTCTCCAAACACCTACGGGAGGAAGGAAGGGAGCAAAGACATGTCACGCTGAGCACCCTGATGGTGCTTCTTGGCTGAGCACCGTGAGCAGCTCTGGCAAGAGGTGCCCGGCAGTGCTGTCAGCAGTGCCCGCAGGAAAGCTGGAAGCAGGGGCTGCAGTCTCTGTGGGGCAGAGGATGAGAGCAGAGGGTCCCCAGGGTGAGGGAGGAGGGTTGGCATCATGGGCACCGTGTGTTTGCCCTACAGAGAACCAGGGCTGGCTGG
>NW_008815104.1:0-266 GCF_000699105.1 Pygoscelis adeliae | reverse complement strand
GCGGCAGCATCGGGGCCCCTCTCACCAACTCCGGGCTGTGGTTTCGCACCAGCAAAAGGGGTTTGGTCTGGGGGTTGGTTGGGGTTTTTTTTGTGGCACCAGGCTGGGAATCGCTGAGTCGGCACGCGATGCCGGCGGCTCAGCCGTCACTCCTTGGCCTCGACGTAGTTGAGGGACAGCAGGACCATGCTGTTCGCCAGGAGAGAAGCTTCGGAAGCTGAAACAAATAGAGGAGAGCGGGGTCAGGGCAGCGCTGCCACGGCCCA
>NW_008815103.1:0-266 GCF_000699105.1 Pygoscelis adeliae | reverse complement strand
CTGGGGGACGCTGTGCTCTGCAAGCCCCGGGGGAGTGGAAGAGCCTCCAGTGAGGATGGGATGGGGCCAAAAGCCTGTCCTGAAGCTTTTTGGGACGGCAGCTCTGTACGACTCTGTACAGCTCTGCCCTGCTGTGGGCTGGGGAGGTCTTACGGTCTGTGGGTGCTGGCGGTGAGGGCTTGCAGGAGCCAGGGGCTATTGTAGGGCTATGGCCCTGTGGTGTGGGGTTAGAGTCGCCCAGGCAAGGGGTTAGCCTCCGCCGAGGT
>NW_008815102.1:0-265 GCF_000699105.1 Pygoscelis adeliae | reverse complement strand
AGCCATCAGGAGGAGGGACCCAGGCAGGCAGGAGGTGAGCCAGGTGGCCAGGAGGGAGACACAGGTGTCAGGACAAAGGACCCCGGGAGGACAAAAGGGGACCCAGATGTTGGAACAAGGGACCCGGGTGACCAGGAGGGGACCCAGTCAACAGGACAAGGGTCCCAGGTGGCTGGGAGGAGACCCAGGGAGCTGAGAGGGGACCCAGGTGCCCCAGGGGGGGACCCAGGCATCCAGGGGGGACCCAGGTGTCCTGGGGGGACCC
>NW_008815101.1:0-265 GCF_000699105.1 Pygoscelis adeliae | reverse complement strand
CATCTGGCTGTGCTTCCTGGCCAAGGCGATGTCCGGTTCGACGCGGCGGCGAGCAGCCGGACCGGGAGCTCCTCTCCCAGCTCATCCTCTCCCAGCGCCCTCCGCCCCCGCAGCGTTATTACAGGCTTCCCCGGGGAACCGGCCAACTAGCCCCACATCAGTAATTAAATCCGTGGAGGAGACCACAGACCCGGGATTACTCGTCCCTGCCTGGAAAATAAGAGCATCTTTAATGAGTCCTCGAACAGGTCTGGCTGCAGGAGCC
>NW_008815100.1:0-265 GCF_000699105.1 Pygoscelis adeliae | reverse complement strand
AGCAGCCTTACCTTCCCTCGCTGTCTTTGCAGTAGGGGCAGGTACATGCTTCCCTCCGCACTTTCCGTCCTTGCTGGGGCTGCGGGTCCGGGCTGGTCTCTCCTTCCTCTACAGCCGCGTTCTCGTCTCCCAGCCCGTCTCCGCTCGTGCCGTGAAGACCCAGCTGAGCACTGTGGTCGCCTGGAAGAAAAACACAGGAGGTTACTGCGGGCTCTCGGCCAGCAAAGCCCCGAGCAGCAGGAGGGAAGCGAGAGGGGCTTCCCCC
>NW_008815099.1:0-265 GCF_000699105.1 Pygoscelis adeliae | reverse complement strand
TTTGCACATGGTGGGGCACGGGGGTTGTGAACCGGCTGTCCGATGGATTTTAGGAGCTTTCCTGAATTGTAGAAGGAATCACAAGCTTGGATACCACCATAGAGAGCAAATTACAGAAGCCTCCGGTGATCCGAAATGCTTTACCGTTCCTCCGACTCTCGTGTCTGCTGGCCGATGCACGGAATTTTCCCAAGCCGACCTTCCTGGGAGATCACCAGGTACGGCTCCTGCAGCCCAGGGAGAGGAACTGCCGAGGGCAGCTGAG
>NW_008815098.1:0-265 GCF_000699105.1 Pygoscelis adeliae | reverse complement strand
TCCGGCAACGGCTCCGGGGAAGCACGGCCGGGGCAAGGACCGTGACGCCTCCCCAAGCATCCCTGCAGCATCCCTGACCCGCAGCTCGCAGGAGGGAGGGGGCCCGCGGCGTGACCAGGCACGGGGACACCGTGCACGTGGCCGTGGGAGGCCACGGGGAAGCAGGGCGGGCTGCAGCAAAGCCTCCAGCACTGAAAAATGCCTCACGGCGCCCCACGGCCCGTGGGTGGCTGGCAGGGGACCAGCGAGCGGGGAAACTGAGGCT
>NW_008815097.1:0-265 GCF_000699105.1 Pygoscelis adeliae | reverse complement strand
CTCCCCCCCCCCCCGCCCCGCTCCCTCCCCGCCAGGCAGCAATCAGCCCTGCATTCAGAGGGCTGCCGGGGAAGATGATTAGGCAGCGAGTCAGACCACTTTGGGGACAAATGTGCAATCAGTCCCGGGGAGCACGCCTCGCTCCCCCGGAAGGGCGGCACAGCCCCAGGGGATGTCCCGAAGCGGGGTGCGAGTGTGGGCAGCACCGCACCCTGCTTTGCTGACTCTCCCCATCCCCAAAAGCAACCCCCCCGGGATGCTCACC
>NW_008815096.1:0-265 GCF_000699105.1 Pygoscelis adeliae | reverse complement strand
TGCCCTGCTTCCTCTTCCTCCCCATTTCCTCCCCGCTTCCTGTTCCTCCCCGCTTCCTGCTCCCCCACTTCCTCTTCCTCCCCATTTCCTCCCCCTGCTTCCTCTTCACTTCCTCCCACTTCTTCCGTTTCCTGCCCCCACTTCCTCTCCATTTCCTGGTCCTGCTTCCTCTTTCCCCCTTTTCCTCCCCCCGCTTCCTCTTCTCCCCATTTCCCCCTTCCTGTCTCATTCCTATTTCCTCACCTTGCTTCCTTTCCTCCAGTTC
>NW_008815095.1:0-265 GCF_000699105.1 Pygoscelis adeliae | reverse complement strand
GACGGCGAGCCCTGGCCAGCAATGCCTGCTCGCTGGCCAGGTGTGAGATGAGTTTTCCGGGCTCAGCCGGTCCCTGCCTCACACCCCGAGGCAGCCACGGCTCCTTCCCAGGGCCGGATCCTGCTTGCCAGCACGGGCCGAGTGCTAATTACAGGGTTGGCTGGAAACGAGGGAGGTTCAACCTGATTTCCCCGGCACTGGGGGAGCAGCCCCCGTGTGCCCAGACAGCCGCGGGGCACCCCGAGAGCTGGGCCCCCTGCTCGGC
>NW_008815094.1:0-265 GCF_000699105.1 Pygoscelis adeliae | reverse complement strand
ACCCTCAGGCTGCAGGGTTGGGGCGGTCACCCCTTGCCCAGTGCCAAGGGGACACCCTTGGGCTCCAGGGCAGCCCCCCCTCAGGCTGCCCTGGCACCCCCATTCTAACCCATTCCCCTTCCTCCTGGAAAAAGGACCCTGGTGCCACGGGGATGGGTATCCTGTCCCTTAGCAAGGGGGGGTTGAATTTACTATGTGGGCTGTGCCCCCCAGCTTTGGGTCTTGGGGAGGGTGGGTGCTCCCTCAGTTTCCTCCAAATAAGGTG
>NW_008815093.1:0-265 GCF_000699105.1 Pygoscelis adeliae | reverse complement strand
CGGCGGCAGCAGCAGCTCCCGCCAGCCCGACTGCTGGGGAAGGTGGCTCCGACCCAGCAGGAACAGAGACCCCGGTCATGGGCCCCCTTGAAATAATGTGAGATAATTCCCTTTCACTTCCAATTTCCTAGAGGAAGTTCTGCTAATAGGGATGAGAACCTGCCAGGCACATGAAGCACCGCACCATCCCCCTGCACTGGCACATTACAATATACCACATGCATGGATTCACTGCGCGGCTCTCAGATCAAGGTCTCCTGCTGCC
>NW_008815092.1:0-265 GCF_000699105.1 Pygoscelis adeliae | reverse complement strand
GGCACTAGTGTCCCCCTACCACAAATCACAGGAGGCTTGGGGAACTGCTGTGCCTTTCACATGCCACAAGGGGTTGTGTGTGTCCCCCCCCATCCTGTGCCCAGCTGGGCTGCGTCAGGGACCCGGGAGCTCTGCCGGGGTTGGGGGGGGATGCGGGGAGGGGGCTTGCAGCCGTTTGGTGTCTCCTTCGTCCCGTCCTTGTGTAGCTGCGCGTGGATCTGTGCCTGGAGCCAGGACGTCTGGGTCCTCTCTGAACAGCTGACCT
>NW_008815091.1:0-265 GCF_000699105.1 Pygoscelis adeliae | reverse complement strand
CAGCGGGTGCCACCTGGGCCAGGCTGGCAAATCCTCCCCCCGGTATACCACGTCACTCGGGGAGGAACGGAACATCCAACGGGTATTTAAGAGCCTTTGGTGTGGCTGGGGACTGCTTGCCAAGGTGGACAAGGGTACCCCACGGTGGCCAGCCGTGTGCGGTGGGACCAGGGACTGGGCAGGGACGGGACACAACCACATCAGAGCTGAGAGCCAGGTCGGAGGAGGAGGTGTCAGTCCAGGGGAAAGCCCTTCCTCCGGGTAT
>NW_008815090.1:0-265 GCF_000699105.1 Pygoscelis adeliae | reverse complement strand
GATGCTCTTTGCATCTGAAGCCACACTTCTAGCTGGCTTTTAGCTCAACCCAAAATAAAATTGGTAGCTGGCCCCTACATGCCCCAAAACCCCAGATCTAAACCCAAAATATCACGTAGGGCTGTTTCTCCATCGTTTTGCTGACCCGTGTTACCCGGGGCCACAAGGTGACCCAGCCAGCGACCTGGTCCCTGGCCATGGCCATGGGTCCAGGGGGTGACGGGGGGTCGGCGTGGTGCTTCTTGCTGGGTGCTGTCCCTGCAGG
>NW_008815089.1:0-265 GCF_000699105.1 Pygoscelis adeliae | reverse complement strand
GGCTGAGCCAGACCCCGCTCCCGGGGCTGGTGAGGAGCCGGGCTGGGGAGCAGGCAGCCGCCCGGGCACCCACTGAGCCAGGCTGCACGGGAGGGGAGCGCAGGGCAGGGGGAGGTGCAGGGCTGATGCTGAGGATCATCCCCTACACTGTCCTGACACCACTCCTGCCCCTAAAAGGTGCTCTTGGGATTGGCTCAGGGGAGACCACCACCCAGGGACCTATGCTTGATGGGGGTCCCACCTCGGGGGCACCCACACAAGGACC
>NW_008815088.1:0-265 GCF_000699105.1 Pygoscelis adeliae | reverse complement strand
GATTCAGCACAGAAAGAAAACATTTTAGGAATGTCAGTTCTTCGAGCAGTGGGGATTACAGGCATGGTAACAGTACATGTTGGTGAAAGGTATATGCTGTCTGCCCTCATTCCCCATACAACATTGAGAGGGAAACTGAGGTACAGCCGTAGTGCTACCCTGAAGAGTTAATATAATTAATATATTATTATGTAGATTTGATTCACAGAATTGAGAAAGCGTTTGTGGTAATATGGTGCTTATACATTAGAGCCAGAAAATGAAA
>NW_008815087.1:0-265 GCF_000699105.1 Pygoscelis adeliae | reverse complement strand
TTGACAGTACCCAGGTCAGTGTGTTTGAACTCTGCTTCCAGCCTAAAGCAGCCCCTGGCCTGGAGATATGCCAGGAAACTCGCAGAAGGATCCCACTCCTATGGACAAGAAGGTGGATGTTCCCAGGCATCTCAGGAGATATGCTCTACTGAAAGATGTCTTCAGGGAGCTGGCCAAATGCCTCATCTCCACATCTGTAATAGTGGCCTGGATGCCTCGTTCATGTGTAAACTCTTTCTGTGGATGCTGACATTGACTGAGCAAC
>NW_008815086.1:0-265 GCF_000699105.1 Pygoscelis adeliae | reverse complement strand
CAGTGGCTCATGTCCAGGGATCGAAGACAAGGGTGCGGGGAAAAGGCAGCGCCTGGGAGGGGACATGGACCCTGTCCAGGCTGGAGACACAGTGGGACGTTTTCGGGGGAGTCGTGTCGTGTGTGTGTGTCCCCTCCCCGTGCGTGTGCCCAGGAGAGAGAGGGGCTGTGGGCAGAGGGGCTCTGCCAGGGAGTTAAGCAGGGAGCGCACCCAACCACTGGCTTTGGGGGTTGGGGTTTTTTTTTTCCTATTTCCTCCAAAGCCA
>NW_008815085.1:0-265 GCF_000699105.1 Pygoscelis adeliae | reverse complement strand
TAGGAGGTGTTTAGCACGGGTCTGGAATACACACCTTGGTAGTAGGAGGGCTCTAGGGCCGAGGGCTCGATGCTGCTCCGGCCCGCCATGGAGGCGCTGCCCAGGGGCAGCCCGCCGGGGATGCTGGCCCCGTAGGAGGAATATTGCAGCGCCTGCTCGTAGGCTTTGAAGTCCAGCTTGTGCTGCTGCTCCGAGGAGGACATGAGGTTGTTGATGGAAAAGGGGTGGTTGAAGGAGTAGTGGGGATCGCCCTTGAGGTGGAGCT
>NW_008815084.1:0-265 GCF_000699105.1 Pygoscelis adeliae | reverse complement strand
CCCGGCAGCCCCGCCACCGCCCGCCGCCTCTGCCCCCCCAGCCCCGTGCCCTTTAGCACGGGGCTGAACGCGGTCTCTCTTCAAACAGGGAGAAAAGGAAGGGCAAAAAAAGAAGGAAGAAATCAATCCTGAGTTTTGCCTTGGTTGTGGCTTTTTTTTTTTCGGGTTTTTTAGTTGTTTGGCTTTTTTGTTTGTTTTGTTTTGTGTTTTTTTGGGGGGCGATGGTTGTTTTTCTTTTTAACTCGGACTTAGACACACAAGCTGC
>NW_008815083.1:0-265 GCF_000699105.1 Pygoscelis adeliae | reverse complement strand
CGCTGCGCCTCGGGGTCCACGAAGTCCTGCAGCAGCCCCAGCCGCTCCCCGTACAGCACGTGGCACACAGCTGCGAGCCAGCACCCATGAGGGGACCTGGCCAGAGGGGACCCCGTCCCCTCCACCCTCCCATGGCCAACTCCAGCCTTTCCACAGCTAACAGGGACCTGGCTTGGCCTCCTCCTCGCTCCGAGCATCACGGGGCCACGGAGGCATGCCTTGTTGGGTAGGGTTGGCTACCAGTTGATGACCGGTAGATGATAAA
>NW_008815082.1:0-265 GCF_000699105.1 Pygoscelis adeliae | reverse complement strand
CCCGCTCTCCCCCCCCGCGCTGCCACAGCCGTCGGGGCGTGTCCCCACACGGCTCTCACCACCTCACATCTCCCCCCGCAGACCTGGACTCCCAGGTCTCCTCCGCCGGGTTGGGGACCATCCTGAGACCCGACGAGCCCAAGTCCCGCTCTTACTTCCAGAGCGTCTCCGTCACCAAAGTGACTCTCCCTGACGGGGTGAGTGTCCCCTGCAGGCACAGCAATGGGCCACGGGCGACCTTGGGGACACTGTCCCCGGCGCACGG
>NW_008815081.1:0-265 GCF_000699105.1 Pygoscelis adeliae | reverse complement strand
CCCGTCTCGACGTACCACTGGTACAAGGATGGGACGGCCATAGGCAGTGAGCGGATCCTGACTTTCCGGAGTGTTCGCCGTGAGGACTACGGGCAGTACCACTGCGAAGCCAAGAACGCCATCGGGGCTGGCGTGGCACCCGCCGTGACACTCTACGTCTTCTGTAAGTGCCAAGGGAGCTCGCTGGCGGCCGGGGTGGCCCCTCGGGGCGGCGGGGGCATTGCCGGAGGAGGAGTGGGGCCGCAGGAGCGGGAGGGAGGTTGCC
>NW_008815080.1:0-265 GCF_000699105.1 Pygoscelis adeliae | reverse complement strand
GGCTGAGCGGCTGCAAAGCTCCCAGGAGCTGCTGCTGGGTGAGAGGAGGGGCCAGGGGGATGCGGTGGGATAGGAGGGCCCCTTCCTGGGGGAGCCCCAGCAGCGCTGGCCGGCCCAGGGCTGCCCTCGCCCCTCGGGGTATGGTCAGGTGTCTCCCCTCTCTGCAGATGTGCTGGCCAAAATCAAGGACATTGCCCAGAAAGCCAAGGTGGTAGGTGACCGCGTCCGCAACTTCTTCCGCTCCATCATGGACTCCGTCAGCCAC
>NW_008815079.1:0-265 GCF_000699105.1 Pygoscelis adeliae | reverse complement strand
GCGCGGGAACCTGGCTTGAGCAGGTCCTTATGTCCTCCTAGTTTAGTCCCTGACAGGGCAGGCGCGTAATCCGTGCTGTTCAGGTGGTTGTGCTGTCACAAGTGGCTCAATAGCTGATATGGCACGCCTGGGAACCAGGCTTCTCCTGCTGTTTTGATGTCACTGGTTACTGTGTATTTGCTATTGATACCAAAATACTGAGGAGACATATGGTTTTGTTTGTCAAAGCAAAGTAGCAAAGACTTTTACATATGTTAATGAGTTC
>NW_008815078.1:0-265 GCF_000699105.1 Pygoscelis adeliae | reverse complement strand
GTTTCTGGAAGGGCAGCAGCCCCGGTCTTGGCAACGAGCGGCAACTTTGATTAGCTTTAACCAAAAAAAAATGAATATTAAAATCTTAATTTAAAACACTGTCATTCGCAGTCATGGCAAACACCGAGCAGAGTAATTATTATGCAAATTAGGCAGATAGAAAAATGATTAATAATTGCGCAAATTAAAAATTATTGTAAACATCCTGTGACTAGTGATAAGTCCGGGAGGAGTGCGTGCGCAGGAGGCGGTGCTGCTCAGCCGG
>NW_008815077.1:0-264 GCF_000699105.1 Pygoscelis adeliae | reverse complement strand
CTGCTGCTGCTGCTGCCGCCACACGCTCGTAACTGGGACCTTGACAGGCCGCTGCTGCAGGCAAGCTCTTCAGTTAGGACTGGGAGGAAGTGAGGTCAAGCTAATGACCCGGGTCTCCTAGCAGCTGGCTTTGGAGCTGGATTTCTAGTACAGGACTGAAGCGGTAAAGCTTCCCAACGGTTACAACCCTCTGATATCTAGAAGGCTGGCGCTGTGAGGATTGCTGGTTTTCCACCACACAGCTCCCTTCTCCGGATCCAGTCA
>NW_008815076.1:0-265 GCF_000699105.1 Pygoscelis adeliae | reverse complement strand
TTTCCCCCAGCTTGAGGACGCAGTCCGAGAAGCCTTGGTAAACGTTGGCACAGGCGGTGCCCGATGCCAGCAGCCCGGCCAGGTGCCCTGCAGGCCACCGAGGGGGTCGGCGTGAGCACCCAGACCTTTGCGTGGTGACCACCTCCCACGGTGACCTGGGCACCCCTGGGCCACCACAGTGCCGGTGCCACCCAGGCACGGCGAGCTCCCCCTTCCACGCAGGACCCACACGAACCACGCGCTGTCCCTCGCCCATGCCCGGCCC
>NW_008815075.1:0-265 GCF_000699105.1 Pygoscelis adeliae | reverse complement strand
CTGCGCTGAGAACTGCGGCTCCCTGCCCTGCCTGGCTCCCTCGCCGGTGCGGGGATGGGGGCCCCCAGCCGGTCCCAGGCAGCACCGGGGACGCCGGGGACGCTGACAGCACAGGGGGCAGTGGCAGCCCCAAAGCCGCAGCTCTGGCTCAGCACCCTCACAGCCGGGGGCTGCGCTGGGGAGGGGGCCTAGCTGCAGGGCAGGGGCTCACAGGGCTCCCCGGTCTACTGGGTGTACTGCCATCCCACGGGGAGGCCAGCTCCCC
>NW_008815074.1:0-264 GCF_000699105.1 Pygoscelis adeliae | reverse complement strand
TTATATCCCAATACAAGGTAGAGTAATTATCATTCACCACTAACCTGATTCACTGGTTCATTAAAGTTGGTGATAAGTCCAGCACGCAATGTAGTTTTTTCTTCTTCAGAAAGAGCGCTGTCAGGATAGATTTATTAGAATATTATTGAATTTTCAATTAAAAAAACCTATTAATTCATATTTAGAATTATTTTCTCACTATTACTAGACACAGAAGTTAGACGATCATTTCCATTTGTGCATCTGTGTTTGACTGGAGGAAGA
>NW_008815073.1:0-265 GCF_000699105.1 Pygoscelis adeliae | reverse complement strand
GCCCCATGAACATCTGAGTGGCTCCGTGCAAGCCCTGGTGGCCCATACAAGTCCATATGGCCCCTTGCAAGCTCGGGTGGCCCTGTTGACCCCCGTGTCCCCTCCCCACAGGTGTCCGGCTCCCGGCTGCGGCTGCTGCAGGTGACAGCGGCCGACTCGGGCGAGTACGTGTGCCGGGTGACCAGCGGGGCCACCACGAAGGAAACCTCCATCATGGTGACAATCCAGCCCAGCGGGGCCAGCGCCTACCGTGAGTGGGGACCAG
>NW_008815072.1:0-265 GCF_000699105.1 Pygoscelis adeliae | reverse complement strand
GCGCGTGATGTGAAACACAGAATTAACGCCCAGCCCGTCCTAGGAGCGACAACAAGGAAGGAGGGGAGGGGAGAGGGAAGGCGGACGAGAAGGGGAAGGGGGAAAAAAGAGCGAGAGACCATTAAAAACAGAGAAAAAAAGCCCCAGAAAAGGGAACGTCACATCCCCTTGACCCTCCAATCACCTCGGGGTCCCATTTGATTGGAAGGCGGCAAAGGCTTTAATCTCAGCCTAATTCAGCTGCTTTTGAAGTGAGTTTCTTTGC
>NW_008815071.1:0-265 GCF_000699105.1 Pygoscelis adeliae | reverse complement strand
TGCCTGAAGGATCTTGCCAGTGGCTTTGTTACGCTTCCCTCTGTTTCTTTGGCAGTTCGTTGCCCGATAGATACGGTGGACACAATTGTTTGTGCATGATCACATCTCATTAACGGTTTACTGATGCCTCCGGATCATATGTCATCACCAGCAGATAAGCCCGCCATTTCTAATAACATTTTTTTGCTATTTGCATGCAAGATCTTTCGTTTTTGTGCCGTTTTTCTTAAAATCACTAAGGTTGGAAAAGATCTCTGAGATCATC
>NW_008815070.1:0-265 GCF_000699105.1 Pygoscelis adeliae | reverse complement strand
AGACCCACGGCACGGTCAGGAGTGTGACAGCCCACAGCAGCCTGCAGCTGGCCAGGCCAGCAGCCCCGGCACAGGGAGATGGGACAGGATGGGGAAGGCAACACACAGGGAAGCTCCGAGGGGTTGCGATGGCAGCAGCAGCACCAAAATAGCCCTGGTTTCAACCCAAATAAGGGCAGGTCTGGGCTCTGGGGCGGTTTGAGCAATCCGCCCCAGGATTGCCATGTGCCGACTAGGGGAAGGGGGAGAAGGTAGCATCCCCGGG
>NW_008815069.1:0-265 GCF_000699105.1 Pygoscelis adeliae | reverse complement strand
TGTTTCTGAGTGTGTGTGTGAGGTACCGTATGTGTGTGACTGATTGTGTGTGTTTATGGGCGTGCAAGTGTGTGTGAGAGGCTGGGTGCTTGTGTGTGAGAGCAGCAGTGTGTGTGAGAGGGTGAGGGGGCACATGTGCACCCCCGTGAGCACCCCCGGCAAGCACCCCCCTGCCTCCCCCAGGAGCGGGGGGCAGAGCCATGCCGGCCGTGCCCCTTGCACACCGAGTGTGCCCCACACACACCCAGTGTGCCCCCGCACGCCT
>NW_008815068.1:0-265 GCF_000699105.1 Pygoscelis adeliae | reverse complement strand
CTTGCGTTTTGCCTGCTCCCTCCCCTTGCTCCGGAGCGGAGGGATGGGAAGACGGGAGCCAGGCTCTGCGCCGGGGCTGGCGCGCCCACCACCTCACCCGGCACCCTCCAAGGGACCTCGGGCTCGTGCCGCTGCTCCCTCTCTTGGCCGCTTCCCCTACGGGGCCGGCTGCCGCCCAGGAACCTCTCCTCCAGCCCTGCATTTCACGCCAGGTCTTGTTAAATAAATATCCTATAGCCATGCAAGGGGGGAGCCGGGTCCCCCC
>NW_008815067.1:0-264 GCF_000699105.1 Pygoscelis adeliae | reverse complement strand
TTCCCTTCCCTTCCCTTCCCTTCCCCCCCATCCTGGTCTCCAGCCCCATCCCTGCAGCCCCTCCGGAGCCCCCGGCTGGGGGGGTCCCCCCCTGCCCATCCCCGCCCCGGTGCGTGGGGGCCCGCACCCCGGCTGGGCTCCCTTCTCCCCCCTCTCTGTGGCAGGCGGTGGCTCATTTCATATGGGAAATGTCCATTTTGTTGCTACTTAAAAGCTGATTTACGGCGGCTGCATCCCAGCCCTGCCTTGGCCTGCGTTCATCCC
>NW_008815066.1:0-265 GCF_000699105.1 Pygoscelis adeliae | reverse complement strand
CCCCCCCCCCCCCCCCTTCCTACCACCCCGGGGGATGGCGGTTCTTCCCTCCCCGTCCCAGCGGTTTCAGCGCTTTGGGGGATGCTTGGGTGCCCCCCATGGGCGGTTCATCCCCATCCCCATGGGCACGGGGCGTGGGGGGGACAGGGTACCCCACGTTCTCTGGTGGAGGTCAGCCCCATTTCAGTGACCCTGTGATCCTGGATGGGCCTGGGCTAATCCACGGTGACACACACGCTCCCTCCCCAGTCCCAACGTATCAAGT
>NW_008815065.1:0-265 GCF_000699105.1 Pygoscelis adeliae | reverse complement strand
CGGGGGGCAGCCAGAGCTGGGGAGGTGCATCCCACTGCGCACTCACTGCGGTGCTCAGGAGCTTGCCCCAGTCCGGGCGCAGGTAGAAGATGACCCCTCTCCAGGCGCCAGGCAGGGTGGCCCCCCGGACCAGCAGGATGAGGAGGACGACGTAGGGCAGCGTGGCCGTCACCCACACCACCTGGAGAGAGGCAGCCATCAGCCCCTGGCGCTGGCAGAGCTGCTCCACCAAGCACCCAATCCATCTGTGTTGGGCATGGCCAGT
>NW_008815064.1:0-265 GCF_000699105.1 Pygoscelis adeliae | reverse complement strand
CCACCCCACACCAGCCCCTGGGGACACCAGGGCACAGGGGTGCTGGCACGGGCAGCCGCAGCTCTGGGGCTCCTGGGGGTCCCCGGGACGGCTGGGGGGGACCCCCACCCCCCCGGCTCCGGCTGCAGGGCTACGTGGAGCTGCACGAGCTGGTCATGGACAGCACGAAGGAGCTGTGCTGGATGGAGGCCGGCCACTGGCTCAAGCTGGAGGAGGACTTCAAGGAAGCCGGGCACTGGGGCCAACCCCATCTCTCCTTCCTGAC
>NW_008815063.1:0-265 GCF_000699105.1 Pygoscelis adeliae | reverse complement strand
CTCCAGGGCAGACACCCCTGACCCAAAGCCTGCTCCAGGCAGCCCTCACAGAGCCTTCAGCCTGTGGAAGAGATGATGGAGGGGACGGGGAGCCCCACGGGAAAGGGAGCTCGAGCAGGTTTGGGTGAGCCACCAGCACTGGGTGAGGGGAGATGGGCATACAGGGGAACCCGGGAGCAAGGAGGTGGCCAGGAGGGTTTAAGGGCCCCTGAGCACAGGGGCTGCAGATGTGGCCTCTGCCCAGAGAGCTGGAGGGGATAACTCG
>NW_008815062.1:0-265 GCF_000699105.1 Pygoscelis adeliae | reverse complement strand
GTCCCCCCCCCCCTCCAACTGCTGCGCGGGGCGGGGGGGTTTCTCTTTGCAGTGGAAGACCTGGAGCGTAACGACGGTTCGGCCGAAAAGCCTTACTTTATGTCGCCCAACCTGAAAAAGCTCCTGAAGAAGACGAACAAAGGTCAGCCGGACGCCTAGAGCCTGCCCTCGTCCTTTCCGCGCTGCTTCTTCCCGTTCCCGCTTCGGGAGCAGAGCTGCAGGACAACATCTGCCCGGCGCTCAGCATCGTTTCTCCCACGTGGAA
>NW_008815061.1:0-265 GCF_000699105.1 Pygoscelis adeliae | reverse complement strand
CTCCGCCCCTTCCCTCCCCAAAGCTTTGCCCCGCTCGCTGGGCTCCGCTGGGTGCTCACCTGGTACCCAGCAGGAGCCGGGCAGGACGGGCAGCCCCTGGTGCACGCAGGCACGCTCCATCCTCCAGCCTGCGAGCAGAAAGCAGAGGGGCCCGGCGGTGAGCACCCAGCGCCGGGGATGCACCCAGCACTGGGGATGCACCCATCACCGGGGGGGATGCACCCGGAACCAGGGGGTGCACCCGGAACCAGGGGGTGCACCCCGC
>NW_008815060.1:0-265 GCF_000699105.1 Pygoscelis adeliae | reverse complement strand
GGGGTACATATATAAAAACACATCTATATAGATAGATAGTATATAACTATCTGTATACAGTGTACATAGATAGGTTTTTTTATATAGTATATACAGATAGTTATATACTATCTATATATAAATATGTAGTATACAGCTATATATTTATATAGTATACAGAGTTTTTATATACAGTATAAAAGTATATATAGGTTTTTATATATATCTGTATACTATATACTCTGTATATAGTGTATATAGTTTTTTATATATCTGTATACTATAT
>NW_008815059.1:0-265 GCF_000699105.1 Pygoscelis adeliae | reverse complement strand
CGAGCTGACACCGGCCTCTCCCCTCTTTCCCCTCAGTGGACGACTGACCAGCAGCTGATCCAGACCATCCGCTCAGTCGGTGTCTACGACGTAGTGGAGCTGAAATTCGCGGAGAACCGAGCCAATGGCCAGTCGAAAGGGTGAGAGCCGAGGGGAAAGGACAGGGGGGAACGGGGGGAGAAGCCAGACCCTCGCGGCCACGTCCTCTGTGTTGGGGGGGGAGCGAGGGGGCAGCCGGGGCTTTTCCTGGCTGGCACAGGGGATG
>NW_008815058.1:0-265 GCF_000699105.1 Pygoscelis adeliae | reverse complement strand
GATCCCGCGTGCTCCTCACGCCCCGGTGTCTGTGTGTCTCTTCCAGCCGTGTCCTGCGTGTGTGTCCCTCTGTCCCTCGCCATGTACGCCTGTGCAAAGTTTGTCTCCGCTCCTGCGCTAGTGAGTAGTGACAACCCCCCCCTTCGCCCTCCATGTCCCTTCTGTGGGACAAGGGGTGTGCGGGGGGTAACGCGTGCCCCCCTCGGGGACCGGGGGAGAGGTTTGGGGACACTTTTGCAGGTTCGGAGCCACCCTGGGCCGCGCT
>NW_008815057.1:0-265 GCF_000699105.1 Pygoscelis adeliae | reverse complement strand
AGCCAGGCCCCGGCAGGCGCTGCCGGGATGGGGGCTGGGGGGCACGCCAAGGAGGTCTCCTCCCAGGATCAATCCTCTTTCCCCACCCCCTTGCAGGGAGCTGGGGGTCTCCTAGACCTCTGCCAGGTGCTGCACCAGGCACAGCCCCCAGCAGGGGCAGGTGGCACTGGGAAGCCACTCCCCAAGATGGGGAACCCCCCACCTGCACATCAGGACTGGCCTGTACCCCAACACTGCCTGGCTGCAGCCCCTCTCCGAGCCCCCT
>NW_008815056.1:0-265 GCF_000699105.1 Pygoscelis adeliae | reverse complement strand
GGAACAGCCAGGGCTGGCGGACCAAGCCCTGCAGCACACCCCATGGGACCCCCGTAGCCACCCCGGGCCCCCCCACGGCCTCTGGGAGACCCCCATCACCCCAGTGGAGCTCCTGTACTCCCAGAGAGATCCCATGGCCCAGGTGGGACTCCTGTGATCCCCAAGGGTCCCCCATGGCCTTAGGGAGAACCTGTGACCCGTGTGGGACCCCCGTGGACCCCAGATGATCCCCATAGTCACAGTGGGATCCCCTGTGGGATCCCCC
>NW_008815055.1:0-265 GCF_000699105.1 Pygoscelis adeliae | reverse complement strand
ACCCTGCTGAGGGGGAGGAGGGTGTGCAGCCAAACGGGCAGAGCCGGGAGCTGTGCTGCTGGGAGCGTGCTGGGGAGCGGGAGGTCTGATGGAGCTCTGTACCTAGGGCTTGCCGCACAGCACCTGAGGGACAGAAGCGAGGAGAAGCTGTCCGAGATCTGCACTGGTGAGTAGGGGCAGTGCTGTGTGTGCCGGAGATGGTGGGGCAGGGGACAGAGCCTGGGCAGTGTGCTGCTATGCCTTGCCCTGCTCCAGGGAAACGCTT
>NW_008815054.1:0-265 GCF_000699105.1 Pygoscelis adeliae | reverse complement strand
CAACTTGAGGCCATAAGTCTTGAGAAAGTCCTTTTCGGCACGGCTCCTCCTTACCGACTTCGGTGGGCGGCTGGCCGCAACCTCCTCGCGGGCACGCCTGTCCCGGGAGAGCGCGGCCTCGTCCCGCCCGCAGCTCGATCTCACGGGGAATGGCTCCGCTGGATCACCGGATCGCCTCTCTCCCGGCCCAAACCGCTTGGCAGTCCCTGGGTGAACGCTGGCTCAGCCGGCGTGGCTCTTGTCTCGCCCGCGCGGAGATCCTCGC
>NW_008815053.1:0-263 GCF_000699105.1 Pygoscelis adeliae | reverse complement strand
CGGTCCTGCCTGTAGCACCATTAGTTACCCTTCCTCAAAACATGGCCTGGTACTGGCACATGGGTATGATACACCAGATGTCAATCCCTACTGCATAATCTTACATATGGAGTTGAGAAATCTGTTTCAATACAACAGTAAGACAAATAATGCACCTGTAAGAAAACGTATCTTCATTTCTTTCAGAATACAAAATACCACTGAATTTGAGCTTCACAAGACAATTTTTTCTTAGCCTTTTAAACACGATATAATACAAAAAA
>NW_008815052.1:0-264 GCF_000699105.1 Pygoscelis adeliae | reverse complement strand
AGCTGGGACATCCCTGTCCCCGATGTCCCCTGGGGTTGGGAGATCCCCGATGTCCTTGTCCCCAGGGTCTCCAGGGGCTGGGACATCCCTGTCCCCAACATCTCTTGGGGTGGTGACATCCCTGTCCCCAACGTCCCCAACATCCCTCAGGGCTGAGACCTGCGTGTCCCCAAAATCCTTGACCCGAGTGTCCCCCGGGGCTGGGACATGGCTGTCCCCAGGGCCCTTTGGAGCGGGGACGTCCTTGTCCCCAACGTCCCTCAG
>NW_008815051.1:0-264 GCF_000699105.1 Pygoscelis adeliae | reverse complement strand
AGTACGTGCCATTTGATACAGCCACAAAACCTTCTTGACCCACTCCTCATCACTAGAGGCACCTCCATTTTTTTCTGCTAAGTGTGCTGCTGAGTGGATTTAAAGACTACCCTGCCCATTCTACCAATCAAATCCATACAGTCTGTTCTCTGTGCTATTACAACTTGGTAGGTTAAGAAAAGAAACATAAATTCCAGCACTATTATGTAACAATGACATCAATGTACTGAAGGCCCTCTGTTTTTAGTGTTAAAATACAAAATA
>NW_008815050.1:0-265 GCF_000699105.1 Pygoscelis adeliae | reverse complement strand
GGAGTCCATCTGATGGATTAGCCCGAGTCAGTAAATCGCGGATCAATAAACACGCCGGGCCCCTGTAAATGGCAATTGCCGCTTTTCGCCTCTTTCCACTCCAGTTCCCCCCTCGCCGCCCCGTCCGCAGATGAACCATTAATTATTCAGCCGGGACCCGGGCAGCGCGGCAGCCGGGGGGGCTGCGGCTCCCTCCCGCCCCGGGCTCCCTCCTGCTCCGTTCCCCCCACGGGGCTCCGCAAAATAGGGGGGGGTCCCACGGGGA
>NW_008815049.1:0-265 GCF_000699105.1 Pygoscelis adeliae | reverse complement strand
CCACCCCCGGCCCCCTCTGCCTCCTCGTCCTTCCCTGCCACCTCCACCCACCCGCCCTCACCCGGGTTTGCTGGGATGCTTTCTCCCCGCTGTCCCTTCCATGCAGGGCATCACCTCCGCCCTCCCCTGCCCCGTGTCCTGCAGGGCTGGTGGCCACGTGGGTGCCGTGCAGCCAGACGGCAGTGCCACAGCCAGACCCTGCGGCAGAGAGGGAACGGGCTGCTCTTGCCCACATGCAATGCCACTGTCACACATACACACTCCA
>NW_008815048.1:0-265 GCF_000699105.1 Pygoscelis adeliae | reverse complement strand
CCCCGGCCCCCACCCGCCCTGCCCCAGGGCTCTTCTCTGCCCCAACTCCCTCCAGCACCCACCCTGTCTTCCCCTCTCCCTCCGTCCATCCTCCCTTCCTGCCTTCCAGTCCCCCAACCATCCCTTCCTCCTTCCTTCCAGCCGCCCTCGCAGCCTTCCACGCCTGCACACCCATCCTCCCTTCCATCCTTCATCCACCCACCGTTCCCCTGCCCTTCCATCCCTCCATCCACCTTTCTGTCCTTCCAACACATCCTTCCACCCA
>NW_008815047.1:0-264 GCF_000699105.1 Pygoscelis adeliae | reverse complement strand
AGTGGGTTTGGTCCCTCCACTCTTCCAGAGTTCTCCCAAACTCCTGAAATGAGTTTCTCACTGAACCTCTACAACACAGTTTCATTTGGAGAATGTCAGAGAGATTGAACCGAGCCATCTAAGAGAAGATGGTTTCTTTTATGCTTCTGCCTATAGTTTGTGGGTCACCAAACTGAGATTATTCAGGCACAAAAGCATTTAAGGGTCTGTTATTTTTAGAAGAACACACACAGATTCCTTTTTTAGGATAATTAGCAAGCTAAT
>NW_008815046.1:0-265 GCF_000699105.1 Pygoscelis adeliae | reverse complement strand
AAGCAGTTTTTAAAAGGGTTTAAAGCAGTTTTTAAAGCAGTTGGAGCCCTTTTAGGAGAAAGGGCAACACCCCGCGACGTTTCCCCGCGCTCGATACCTCCCCGAAGAGCCCGGGGCAGCCGCTGGCAATGGAAACTTGGCAAATTTAATACTGATACAGGAGGGTTTTCCTTTACACAGCAAAAATTAACCCGTGGAGGTCAGCAGGATAGCGAGAAAGCCGGGAGCCTACCAGGATTTAATAAAAGACACGTACAGGGGAAAA
>NW_008815045.1:0-263 GCF_000699105.1 Pygoscelis adeliae | reverse complement strand
AAGTCGGGACTTTACAAGATGCAAAGGCAATCGCTCAAAAATTGGTGTGAAATGGAGGACGAAGGTATTAATTTGGTGCGGCAGATGGGGATGGCTCATGAGTCAGTTACAGGATCCAATCCGGACAGGGTAGCAGTAACGAGAAGTATGAAAATGCAGCTTTTGAGAGGAGGGCCTGCCTCACTAAAACTCTTGATTATAGCAGCAGTCACAAATGCTACGGGTAATGTAGGTGCCCTAGCAAATACCTTGAGGGAAATTGG
>NW_008815044.1:0-264 GCF_000699105.1 Pygoscelis adeliae | reverse complement strand
AAACGTGGTCTATGTCAGGTATTTTGGGAAATTTTGTCTTGCTCGCCAACGTGTTTTGCAGAGTCGCTTCACCCCCCTCTCCTCCTTCCCATACCGTTTGGTTAATGATATTGTGAGTGCACGTTAGCTTTGGGAACTCTACCTGATGTTAAATGTTTGACATGTTTCTTAAAAGTGATGTAGTCTAGATAGTTACTTTGCCAAAATAAAGCTAAGGAAATTAATTATAATTACGATAATAAAATATATATTAAATTACAGTCG
>NW_008815043.1:0-264 GCF_000699105.1 Pygoscelis adeliae | reverse complement strand
AAAGATTATTGCCTCTGAAAATTCGGGTGAGAAATACACACGCAAACACACGCACACTCCTTTCATTTTAGTGTTGTTTGGAAGAAGCTCCAAAGTAACTGCGGTGATTTCGTAATTGCGTGAGATTCTGGGTTTTTTCGTCTTCATTTTAAGGAGAGAGTAAAGAGACACTCTTAACTCGTAAATCTCCAGAGATTTCCCTCTCCCCCCCTCCCCAGAAAGCGGTCACAGGCAGAGGGACGACTTGCTGGAAGGGAAATCAGG
>NW_008815042.1:0-264 GCF_000699105.1 Pygoscelis adeliae | reverse complement strand
TGGCGAGGTTTCGGTGGCGCCTGCCCTTACATCCCTCACCCTGCCACCTGCCAGAACCCTTCCCAAGAGCTTTCCAGCAGGGTCGCATCCTGACCCAGAACAGGGAGCGCTGAGCCCCAAGGGATGCCTGGCACAGCCGGCCCAGCTGGAACCACGAGGAGCCATGGCAGGGATGGCGGGGGGATACAGCTGCAGTGCAAGCGCCGGTGATCTGCAGCACCTACGGGCTGCAGCACTCACAAGCTGCAGCACTCACAAGCTGCA
>NW_008815041.1:0-265 GCF_000699105.1 Pygoscelis adeliae | reverse complement strand
GGGCCCTGCTTGCCTTTGGCTGTGCATCCCCGGTGGGAGGGGAGGGCAGCCTCTGCTTCCTGGCACAGGGCTGACGTAGAGCCATGCCGTAGAGCCGTGCTGGGGGCAAGGCACATCCCCGGCACTGTGACCAGGCAGGGGAACCCATGGTTGTGCTCCTGGCTGCCCCGGCGGGGCGAGGGCTGGGGGAGCAGCATGGGTTGGGGTGGGTGTCTCCCTGCCCCGGGGTGGATCCCGCTCCTCTGCGGGGATGAGGTAATGTCTG
>NW_008815040.1:0-264 GCF_000699105.1 Pygoscelis adeliae | reverse complement strand
TGCTGGAGTAAAACCTGGGTATCCATTTCTTCCCAGGATGCGGTGCCACATCGTGTAGGAATGGATTTAAACCCACGTGGGCAAAGCCCGTCCGTGGTCCCGTTAGAGGAGGGTCCCCGTCCCCCCGGCGCTGGGCTCTGCCGCTGCCCAACGGGCAGCTTCTCCCGCTGCAGTGCCCCAACCCCTCCAAGCACTTTCTGTCTTGTTTTGAGCAACAACCTGCCCCATAGCCCCTGCCCCACAGCCCCTGCCAGGCCCCTCGAT
>NW_008815039.1:0-264 GCF_000699105.1 Pygoscelis adeliae | reverse complement strand
CGTCCGTGGGAGCCCTCCCGGGCAGCTCTGCCTTGGAGCGGTGGGTGCAGAGTCCGGCCCTGGCCTCCCAGCGCTGCCCAAAGCCAAGGACGTAACCAGCCGCTTGCCTGCGGCTGCATCTCCCATCCTCTCCAAGGATCCCCAGCTCCTTATTCTCCGGATAACGCAGATTTTGAAGAGCCCGTCTGCTCTTCTCCATCCTCAGCACCAGCCTGCTTTGAGGTTGCTGATGGCTTCGGGCTTTGCAGCAGCTTTGGGCTTTAC
>NW_008815038.1:0-264 GCF_000699105.1 Pygoscelis adeliae | reverse complement strand
AGGTGACGAGTAGCTAGGAGTGATGAGTAGCTTGCTCGGCTCCCTGGGACAGGACATGGAAAGACAGCCGTGTTGTCGAATCGTGGACCCCGCAACCCACAATGGGGCTGTTTGCAAAGGTGCCGCTGCAGCCTGGCTCGACACCGCCTGCCTTGGCTTGTCTGGGGGCTTGGAGGAATGGGAGAAAAGTTTTTCTCGATGGTATTTCTACAAACCACCCCAGGCTCGTCTCGGTCCTTCGTCTTCCCAGAGAGCACGCGGAGG
>NW_008815037.1:0-264 GCF_000699105.1 Pygoscelis adeliae | reverse complement strand
AGAGCGGAGTGTCTACAGCTGCGCATGCACCACAAGCTATGTATCAGGGGGCAGGTTCACGGTCACCACGGCCACAAATCTCTCCGGGGTACAGAACAGACGAAAGGAGGGACGGTGCAGGGGACGTGGGTGGCTGACGCGTCTACTTCTTCGCCTGCTTCTGCTGCTGGTACCTCCTGAAGTGGGTCTGGATGGTGACGGCCGCCTTCTCGGAAGGATCGCTGAAGAACTTGCTCTCGCTGCTGGCATCGGGGGTCACGGGGC
>NW_008815036.1:0-264 GCF_000699105.1 Pygoscelis adeliae | reverse complement strand
CGCTGTGCAAACGCACCCGATGCAAAACGCCATACAAGAAAAGGCCGTGCAAGAAAAGGCTTGTGCAAAATGATGTGCAAGAAAAGACCGTGCAAAATGCTGTGCACAAAACGGCCCTGCAAAGCGCCATTTAAAACAGGCTGTGCAAAACGCTGTGCTCATACCGCTGTGCAAAGAAATGCTGTACAGAGAGGATGTGCAAGGAAACGCCATGCAAGACACCATGCAAAAACGTGCTGTGCAATAACGCGCCATGCAAAACGC
>NW_008815035.1:0-264 GCF_000699105.1 Pygoscelis adeliae | reverse complement strand
CCCAACCAGCTGGAGACTCTTCCACCCAACGCAACCGGCTGGAGACCCTTCAAATCAAACCAGCTCAACCCAACAGCTGGAGACCTTCAGCTCAACTGGTCTCGAGCCCGTCCAGCTCTCCTCCACCCAGTCAAGATTGGAGCTCCTCCAGATCGACCCGACCTCCTCTGAAGATACTCCACCCCGTCAAATCACCCCGGGGCTCTTCGACTCGGCCAGTCTGGAGGGCATCCGCCTCAACCAACCCTTGAGCTGCCTGGATCA
>NW_008815034.1:0-264 GCF_000699105.1 Pygoscelis adeliae | reverse complement strand
GCTGCGCTGGCAGCGCAGGGTCCCTGCCCGCCGGGGGCTCCTGCCTGGCCCCGCCCGCCACGCCTGGAGGGGCTCTGGTTTGGGAGCAGCCATCACTCGTCTTGCTTCAAGTCAGGTTTACAAAATAGGTCGAGAATAAATATGAAAACAAACGCTTTCAGCATGAAACCTATCGCTGAGCAACCCTCATCACCAGAAGGGCCACGGGCTGGCAATGCCGTCCGCAGCGCGAGTTACACCGGGTGCAGGCTCAGTTCTCATCCC
>NW_008815033.1:0-264 GCF_000699105.1 Pygoscelis adeliae | reverse complement strand
CCGTTCCGGGAGGTTGCCCCCCTCGGAACACCCAGCACCACATCCCCGGAGGATAATTTATTGCTTTAACCCCCATGGAATAACCCCCCATCACCACCACTCTGTCCCAGAGCTGCCGGCGAGGTTGTCTCATTACTTTGCCCCTCTCTGAGTGTCTCCCACGCTGTCCCAGGGGTCTGGTCGTTGCTTTAACCCCCATGGAATAAGCCCCAGTACCACCACCCCATCCCAGCCAGGGGGGGGGGGCAGTTCATTGCTTTAGCC
>NW_008815032.1:0-264 GCF_000699105.1 Pygoscelis adeliae | reverse complement strand
TCCATGGACTACGGCAAGACCTGGGTGCCCTTCCAGTTCTACTCCACGCAGTGCCGCAAGATGTACAACAAGCCCAGCCGCGCCGCCATCACCAAGCAGAACGAGCAGGAGGCGGTCTGCACCGACTCGCACACCGACGTGCGGCCCCTCTCCGGCGGCCTCATCGCCTTCAGCACCCTGGACGGCCGCCCCACCGCCCACGACTTCGACAACTCGCCCGTGCTGCAGGACTGGGTGACGGCCACCGACATCAGGGTGACCTTC
>NW_008815031.1:0-264 GCF_000699105.1 Pygoscelis adeliae | reverse complement strand
TCAGGGCGAGGGCCGGGGCCTTCCCCTGAGAAGGCCGGAGCCAGGCCCGCAGGCCGGGGTGGGCCAGGAGCAGCCGTGCCCCGAGGGCCTGGCTAGGCTGGGCTGGACACCCCCGTCATCAGTGCTGATGTTCTTGGCCGGAGAGAGGAAAACGGGGAGTAACTTTGCCATGCGTGTTTTCTAGAGGCTTGTGGCCTGATCCTGTCAGGCCCCGGGTGCTAGCGGGGCTTTCCAGGTGGCTGAGTGACGCCGTGCAGCTGTAAG
>NW_008815030.1:0-264 GCF_000699105.1 Pygoscelis adeliae | reverse complement strand
GCTGGCTCTCCTGGCAGGATCCGGCCATTGGCACGTGGCCGGAATAATTTCGGCACAGCCTTGGCCCGCGGGCAGCTTTCCGGGGCCGGCTCGGAGCGAGCCTCAACTCTCAGCCCTGTTCATTCATCGCCTTGGGGCCACCCACGCTGGCCATGGGCAAGGTTTGGGAGTCAGACCCCATCGTGGGGCAGAGTCTGGGGGTCCAGCCCCACTGTGACGCCCACGGGCTCGTGCCTGGCGCGGGGGCTGCGGGCACCCGGCACC
>NW_008815029.1:0-264 GCF_000699105.1 Pygoscelis adeliae | reverse complement strand
GGTTTTCAAAATGCAAAGAAACCCTATTTATAGAATGGATTTAAAAACTCACCCACCCACCCCCACCCCCCAATCTGTATTGACGACACAAAAGCACTTTCAAAAGCTCCCCCTTCTCCTTTTCCCATCTCGATTTGGGGCCGATTCCCCCAAACAGGAACTTTACCCTGTGGGGCTGCACACGCAGAGCAGGAGCCGCCATCGCAGCACAAAAATACCCCAAAAGGCAAAGGGGAAAAAAACCCCCAATTTTTGGGGAAAAAA
>NW_008815028.1:0-264 GCF_000699105.1 Pygoscelis adeliae | reverse complement strand
TTTTTTTTGTTGGGGGGGGGGGGGGGGGGCGGGGCCAGCCGCCGCCGCCCCCCCGGCCAGCCTGAGCCCCACCACGTGCCACCTCCCTGCTAAGCATCGTCCCCGGGCGATGGCATCCCGCGGGGACACCTCCCGAATCCCCCCAGGACTCGGGACGGGCCCCTCAATCGCGGAGGGAGGGTGAAACCGGTGCAAGCCCTCCGCCCTGTAAGCCAGCGCTAATAAAGCTCAAGTCTAAGCCTAACGTGAAGCGTTTTAATCCTT
>NW_008815027.1:0-264 GCF_000699105.1 Pygoscelis adeliae | reverse complement strand
AGCCCTCACCGGAGCAGATGATGAAGGCGGGCGTTTTCCCCCGCCGGGCGCTGGTCCTGTTGAAGCAGTCGGGGAGCAGAGGGCTCTCGCAGGTCTCCGCCACCTCCCACCGCACCGGCAAGTGGCTTCCCCGCTCTGGCTTGACGTAGCCCTGGCCGTCGATGGCGGTGCCGCAGTTGAGAGCCTGGCAGATGTGGGTGGCCAGCTCCGGCCAGATGCCCGGGCTGTCCGCCACGGCCCCCCACAGCCCCTGCCTGTGCAGCT
>NW_008815026.1:0-264 GCF_000699105.1 Pygoscelis adeliae | reverse complement strand
AACCCCAAAACTGCCTGGGGCACCTCCTGTGTCTGTGCCCCTGGCCGGCTCTGCCTGTCCCCCACACAGGGGTGAGGCCCGCTGGCTGTCACCCGCACCGGGATGCCCCCGAAGACCTGAGGTCCCCCAGGCCATGGGGTCCCCCATGCCAGGGGGTCCTCCAAACCATGGTGGAGGTCCCCAGGCCGTGAACAGAGGTCCCCAGGCCACGGTGGGGATCCCCAGGCCGTGGCGCGGTCCCCAGGCCATGGCGGAGGTCCCCAG
>NW_008815025.1:0-264 GCF_000699105.1 Pygoscelis adeliae | reverse complement strand
CCATCCCCCTGATCATTTTTGTGGCCCTTGATGGAAGAGCATAACATCAATGTACCTTGCTCCAAATGAGTTATATGAAACACTTTAACACAGTTTGTTAGTTAATTAACTTAGCTAAATGTTCCTTGCCTGCTCCTGTAAGATACACCTTTAGTGACACTTTTTTTCCTATTCTTTTCTATAAAAAGAGCGCCATTCTGTGACAGATGTGCTCGACCCCTTATCCAAACTAGCCGTAGTTTGGTACAAGCTCCAAAGGAGGTA
>NW_008815024.1:0-264 GCF_000699105.1 Pygoscelis adeliae | reverse complement strand
AGAAGTGGCGACGTTTCCATTCCCCTGAAATTTCCTATCTGTTCCGCTGTGGTTTACTCGGGATGAATCCTTCCGATCCTGCCGTTAACTCATTAATGGAAAAGTTCTGAAAGTTTTCAAAGTAGTAATAATTTGAAGCATTATTATATTGATATAGTTAATGTGCCAGTTACATTTCCTGCATGAGTACTTTCATTCTGGTATAAAAACATCCATTTTAGTAAAACTCCTTGGTAGTTGCTGCTCTTACCTCCGAGATGTCAT
>NW_008815023.1:0-264 GCF_000699105.1 Pygoscelis adeliae | reverse complement strand
TAGCGCAGCGGAGCTGGAGGAAGGAAGCCTGCTACTGCTACCAGCTCTCCCCCAATTTCTGATAGAGGGAACCCCACCTGGACTGTTGTTCTTTCCGCAGAGGCGACAGGGCTGAAACGCCCGATGCCAGCCCCCGCCCTTGCTCGGTGATAAAAAAAAAAAAAAAGAGGTCCGAAACTTTCCTCTCCCTCCCCACTCCAAGCACGTTAGGGAGCTGGGAGCTGCTTCCCGCCCGCAGGGCCCCGTGTCTCCCCCGCGCTGGGT
>NW_008815022.1:0-264 GCF_000699105.1 Pygoscelis adeliae | reverse complement strand
AACTCGGTTTCACCTAGGCGAAGATGCTGCCTTAATATATACATATATATATTTATTTTTTTCCTTCCCCAAAGTAGGTGACGGCTCTGCCATCCCTCTCCCAGACACTTGGAAAAGGAGGGGGATTTGTGATTTGGGTCTTTTTTTTTTTGCATTCCGGCATTTTAAAACGAATCCGACCCTCTCTCGAGGTGACACAGCTTTGCCAGTGCCTCTGGCTTTGCAGCCCCAAAAGGGAGATTTTTGGGGGGGGGGGGGGGGGGG
>NW_008815021.1:0-264 GCF_000699105.1 Pygoscelis adeliae | reverse complement strand
AAAAAAAAAATTGATTTCTAATTAAAGGAGGAGGCCACGGTGTCGACGAGGAGGCAGGCACAGCTGTCCAGGTTTCCACGGCTGCCTGTGCTGCTAGTCCATGCAGGCTTCTCGTCTCCCCGGCCAGGTTCTGTAACTGAACCTGCAAACGCCCCTCCGTCCCCTCACAGGGTCTCTGGGTGCAACCCTTCTCCCGCACCCCGGGTGTTGTCCTTTCAGAGCTAACCTGCCAAAGGTATTCCGAGTCGACACTAACGAGCCTCC
>NW_008815020.1:0-264 GCF_000699105.1 Pygoscelis adeliae | reverse complement strand
CCAGCACCGCAGAGGAGGAAGCGAGGGGAAGCCGAGGGGCAGGAGCTTCTGCAGGCAGCCACCGTCCACCGAGGGAGGCGATCAGTCAGAGCAGGGACTCTTGAACCGTGAACCCAGAGCCGAGCCCGTAAGTGAAACGACCACACGCGGGGGAAGGCGGGCAGAGCCGCGGGGCGACCCGCCGACCTCGGCTCCTGCGAGGACTTGGAGCTCGGAGAGAGAGAGGGACGGAGGGGGAGGAGGAGGAGGAGGAGAGGGAGACGG
>NW_008815019.1:0-264 GCF_000699105.1 Pygoscelis adeliae | reverse complement strand
GCGAGGGGGACTGGGGTCTGCTGCTGCTCAGGGGACAGCCCCTTGTGACGTGGGCTCCGCTCCTGTCCCCAGCTGCTCGCCAGCCACCGGGGGAGAAGTCCGGGGCTCTGACGGAGATGGTGTCTCTGCAGCAGCAGCAGCCTAACGCTCGGTGCCTGGGCTGCGGGGCAGAGCTGGCTGGGAAGGACGGGGGGAGCGCGGAGGGGCCGGCGGAGGGGAGCCCCCTTCCCACAGAGCCGGGCTGAGCCTCCTGTTTCTTCTCCC
>NW_008815018.1:0-264 GCF_000699105.1 Pygoscelis adeliae | reverse complement strand
AAGCCACCAACACCACCCATGAACATTCAGTTCCAGAGGACTCCTTTGGCGATTCTCTAAATCCCTTGGATACCCGTTATCTGCTAATATGAAGAGAAATTAACTTTAGCAGCTACAATTCAGTATCATGAATCAGTTAATTCACCTGACCTTCAGTGAACTTTGTTACTGCTACACACTAAGAATACATAATTATATATCATGTGCTTCTCCCCCCACTTCAGATCATAAGTGTTTATATTCTAGAAACTGTCTCCTATACTA
>NW_008815017.1:0-264 GCF_000699105.1 Pygoscelis adeliae | reverse complement strand
AATAATAATAATAATAATAGTAATAATAACGATAATAACAGTATCCAAGCAAAATCCCTCGGCAAAGGGCAGAGGGGCTCACGTGCGCCGGAGCCTGCTTGCGGGAGGGGGGGGAGGTGCTTGGCGGGCCCTGCGCCGGTGGGGAAACTGAGGCACGAGGGAGGTTGCACCATGCCCGGGGAGAGGGCGGGGATGCAAACCCCTGCGTCGCACCAGGACTCTGGGGAGGGGGACACCACGGTGATGACAGGGTTTAGGGACAAC
>NW_008815016.1:0-264 GCF_000699105.1 Pygoscelis adeliae | reverse complement strand
CCAACTTCTCCCTCCTCCCTCCCTTTTCCAACACGATTCCCAAATTAAAGCAATGAAGTAAGTGCTCCGGGCGACTCTCATAAGACCTGGTTTTGTTAAGGGGACTTAACGCGCATTCATCATCTTTCTGGTATTCTGAGCAGCTGCTTTTCATTAGTTTTTCTTCCTTGAAGTCGCTGGCGGGAGCGGGGGAAAGAGGAACCCGGAGAGAAGCGCCCGGCGCATCCCGGCCGGAGGAAGAGGAGGGTTAAGGGCAGGGGGAGG
>NW_008815015.1:0-264 GCF_000699105.1 Pygoscelis adeliae | reverse complement strand
GGGGCGGTGGTGGCTCCGCGGGGCCAGACTCCGGCTCCCGGCTGGGAGAAAAGCCCTCGAGGGAGAAAATCCCGGCTCTCCCCGGGCGCCAGCCCCGGGGCGGTGGTGGCCAGGGCTGGTGGGGAAGGGTGCCGGGGTGATCCGGCGCCCCAAACGCCTTCACCCCAGCCACCTCCTCCTGGCAGCCCGGCTGAGCCCCATGGCCCCAGGGTGGAGGTGGGGGGCAGCCCATGCCTCAGTTTCCCCATTTCCCCCCCCCGCTGA
>NW_008815014.1:0-264 GCF_000699105.1 Pygoscelis adeliae | reverse complement strand
CCCCCGCCCCCGCCCCCCCCAGCCGCTGCCTCAGCTCTGCTGCCAAAAGCCAAACGGGGGGGAGGAAAAGGGGAAAACGGCAGAGAGAGGAGCTGGCTTCGCTGTGCCCGGTGGTGGGAGACCCGCCCGGGGCCCCTTCCCTTCGCCGCGGCCGGCTGGGTGATGTCCTCGTGCCTCGGCGGAGGGCGCGGGAGCCTGGCCGTGGTGCCGATGTCGTGCAGGGAGGCTCAGCCCTGCCTGTCCCCGCTCCTGTCCCCAGCCCGG
>NW_008815013.1:0-264 GCF_000699105.1 Pygoscelis adeliae | reverse complement strand
TGTGTGGAACGTTGGTGTAGTTATTTCAAAGCCCGCTCATTCAGGATTCCTCAGACAGATGCGTGAACATAGTATATATATAGCAGCTTTCATTTTTAAAAAGGTACTTGTTTGGAATCTAGGGTGTAATGGAATTTGAACCGGATGGGGATTTAAAACCAAAAAGTCAGTCTTTTGAGGGTATGAAATAGAAATATCTGCTTACTACGTCCTGTAATCACTTAAAAAGCATTAACAGCTCCTTTTATTGTGCATGGAGTGGCT
>NW_008815012.1:0-264 GCF_000699105.1 Pygoscelis adeliae | reverse complement strand
ATGTAGTGAAGTGAAATCTGCATTCTTTCATTCTTCTCGAGAAGCACCACGCTATGGAGAGCTGCGCTGACGTTTGATCCGGGGAGAGACATGCTCTGACCCCGACTCCATCCGTTGTTGCAAATTAGCGTCCGCAGTGACGAAGCTGCAGGGACAAACATTTGATGTGACCCCCCAAACCCAACACTGGCACTCACGTGCTGCTTGCTGGTGGCATCACTGTCCCAAATAAAGAGGAATTTGCTGCGGTATTTTAGAGGGACA
>NW_008815011.1:0-264 GCF_000699105.1 Pygoscelis adeliae | reverse complement strand
AGGACCAGGATATATGGACGTGACATAATGAGGAACAGGACATGCTGCTGTGACACCATCAGGACGAGGACATGCCACCATGGCACTCTTAGGACCAGGACACACTGCCATGGGATGTCAGGACCAGGACATGCTGCCATGGCACACTCGGGACTGGGACACATGGACATGACACCCTCAGAGCCGTGACACACTGCCATGGCACCTTCAGGAACAGGACATGCTGCCATGACATCCTCAGGAGCAGGACACAGTGGCACAACA
>NW_008815010.1:0-264 GCF_000699105.1 Pygoscelis adeliae | reverse complement strand
GAAAACTGTTCTAGCTTTAAAAGAAAAATTCCTCTGTTTCTATAAAAGGAAACCACGCGAGGATGTCTGGAATCAAAGGAGCCTTTGAAACAAAACTTCTGAGGGGGTGTTTATGTTTCACGGTGGATTAAGTTATCGGCCACATGCAGAGTGCGGCGCAGGTGATAGATGGCTGTGGGAGAGCGGAGGCTGGTGCCTCCTCTTGCCCTGAAGAGCAACGAAAAGGGGCAGCAACCGGGGCAGAGCTCGCGGCACTGAAGAACC
>NW_008815009.1:0-264 GCF_000699105.1 Pygoscelis adeliae | reverse complement strand
GCATGCCTGCAGCCCCGGCAAAGTCTGCCGGTCTCAGCGACCCCACGCTGCCTGCGCATCCTCTCTGCCGCCCAAGGGCACCCTCCCCTCTGGCGACTGGCAGGGTGCTGGCCCTCTCACGGCTTATCAGGAATGGGCTCCGTGGCAAGTCCCTCACGCACTCAAGGTGTGGGCACTGCCAGTTCCTGCCAGCTGGATAACAACGTCTGCCCAGAACAGCTCTGGCCAGTAACGCTATAACTGGGGCAGCAGCTGTCCCTGGGA
>NW_008815008.1:0-264 GCF_000699105.1 Pygoscelis adeliae | reverse complement strand
CGGGATCCAAACGCAAACCAACGGCTTCGCACCGAGAACCTCCTTTGCAAACCGCCCTGTGCCACCTCTCCCAGTCCTTCGGTCGTCCGAAGAAAGACGGGGAAAGGAAATCGAGGGAAAACGCGCCATAAATATTTTGCACCGTTTGGGGAGCAGTTTCCAAGCGATTCAATCCCAGGTGAAGCAAGCGCACAAAGCCAACGAAAACCAAACCGCCCTGACGGACAGCCAGCAGTTTCCAGAAACTCGCCCCTTGTTCTCCGA
>NW_008815007.1:0-263 GCF_000699105.1 Pygoscelis adeliae | reverse complement strand
CCGGTCGCTTTTTCCCGAAGCGATGTACTTGGACCTGGCTGTGGGCTGAAGAGAAACCCGTTGGTTAATGCTGTTTCGGTGTTGGACTCCCAAAGGCAAGTGCGTGAGGCTCCAGGAATGGAGCAGTTACCGATTGTTCCTCCCGTGTTTTGAGGGAAGGCCGCTGCAGAAATGGCAGCACTAGTGAGGCTGACTAATTTTTCCGGGCATTATTTCTCTGAGTTCTTTCTGTCGTTTTTTCTCAATTTTTGTTCCCCTTTTTT
>NW_008815006.1:0-264 GCF_000699105.1 Pygoscelis adeliae | reverse complement strand
TCCTGGAAACCATTTCCAGACATGTGAAGTCACCATGGATTTATGTAGAAGAAATCATGCCTGACCAACCTGACAGACTTCTACAATGAGACTACTGGCTCGGTGAAAAAGGGGAGAGGAATGGATAATGCTTATCTTGGCTCCTACAACATTCTCATTGACAAAGCGATGGAGTAAGGACTACATAAGTGACAGTGATGTGGACTGAGAACTGACTGAACAGCTGGACTCAGATGGTTGTGATCAGCAGCACAAAGTCCAGTT
>NW_008815005.1:0-264 GCF_000699105.1 Pygoscelis adeliae | reverse complement strand
CCCGCTCAGCTCCATGACCAACCGCAGGACCCCGTGGGCAGCCGGGTGCTGGGGCCCAAAGTTTATGGTCAAACTGGAGACCTTCTTGTGAGCCAGAGGGTCTTTGTCTACCCGGGGGAGGAAAGAGGAGAGTTGGGCAGGGGGGCACCTCCAGCCCCAGCAGCGCCGCTGGCCCCGAGCTCCCTCAGCCTTTCCCGGCAGCACGGACATGCAGAGCAGACACTGGACAGACGTCCAAGCTGAGCTCAGGGCTTGGCCGGACAT
>NW_008815004.1:0-264 GCF_000699105.1 Pygoscelis adeliae | reverse complement strand
TTCGCTGGTATCGGGCTCTTCATGAGCGGCTTCCTGCTCACCCGGATCGAGCTCGCCAGCAGCAGTTCCTGCTCGGACCCCCTCGTGCCGCCGCCCTGGGAGAGGCAGAGCCTCCCGCCGGGCTCCTGCTGGGCGCCCCAGCGCTTTTCCAAGGCCGTGCTTGTCATCATCGATGCCCTGCGTTTCGAGTTCGCCCGCTTTAACCCAGCCAAGGCCAGCCCGCTGCCCTACGAGAACAAGCTGAGTTTCCTGCACCACCTCCCC
>NW_008815003.1:0-264 GCF_000699105.1 Pygoscelis adeliae | reverse complement strand
CACCCTAACGCATGCTAGCGCATGCTAACATGCGCTTGCCGCATGCTCATTGCATGCTAATGCGCACTAACGCATGCTAACCGCATCCTAATGCATGCTAGCACATGCTAGCGCACGCTAACGCGTGCTCGCTGCACGCCAGCGCACGCCCAGCGCATGTTCCCTCGTGCCACGGTCTCCCGCCGTGCCCTTGCCTCGTGCCCTCACCCCGTTACCTCACGGGATGATGTCAGACCGCTACCTTGCGCTGTCCTCTCCTACTGT
>NW_008815002.1:0-263 GCF_000699105.1 Pygoscelis adeliae | reverse complement strand
TTCTATATCCCATGTGTGAGAGGGGAATTTTATTCCTTACCCCCAAAGATACTGAGAGCATTAATTCCCTCCAGATTACAAGGCATTTAAATGCTATGAGAAAAGGCAGAACGGACAGATAAATATCTATTGATAGAACTAGATAATGTGTCTATGATTTCTCAAAAGCACCAAGACAGTGAAATACCCTATACTCACTGGAATTCAAACAAAAGCATACACATTTTTTTTCAAGAAGGATATAGAATCATAGAATCATAGAA
>NW_008815001.1:0-262 GCF_000699105.1 Pygoscelis adeliae | reverse complement strand
ATCTAGACAAATACTAAATATTCATCTCAAAATAATAAAAACCAGAGGCAGAATTTACCCTAAGATCAAACATTTCCAACAATATTCCAGTTTTCTAGAGTTTTCCCCTCTGTATGTAACACGAGTACTCACTATTTCCTAAACCAAAGATTTACCATTTTAAGTACAGTACACAAGGAGGGCAATTTATTGTTTCACTGGTGACTCAGGACTGCACATTAAGTCTTATTTTCAAAGGTAATTTACAGCGCTCAGGAACCAC
>NW_008815000.1:0-264 GCF_000699105.1 Pygoscelis adeliae | reverse complement strand
CAGAGCTGCCTTTGTTCACCCGGGGATTAGAGCTGGTTCTTTAATCTCGGTTGAGACGGGGAACAGGGAGATCCTGTCCTGGCTGCCCCCCCCGGCGGGCATCCCGCTCCCCCCGGAGCACCCAGCCACGGCATCTTCTCTGAGGCACCACCTGTTCCCCTCCCGGATCATCTCCTGGCTCCTGGTATCGGGGTGTGCCGCGCAGTGACGCAGCTCCCAGCGCTCCTGGGGGCCCGTCCCGCGGGTGGCACAGGGCTCCTGCCC
>NW_008814999.1:0-264 GCF_000699105.1 Pygoscelis adeliae | reverse complement strand
GAGGTGAGCATCTCCCCATGAGGAGGGGGGCCTGGGTCCCCGGGGGTCCCCAGTGTGGGGGTAAATCTCCCTCCTGGGGGGCTGCAGCCAGGCTGGCAGGTCAGGGACCCATGGGTGCCACACTGAGCCCCTGGGGTGGGGGCACTTGGTTGGGTGCTGCCACAAGTTGGGGCGGGGGGGTAAGCCAGGGCTCCTGAAGCCCCCCAGTGGCCCCAGCACCACTGCTGTGCTCCCATGCCACGCGTCCCCGTGGTCCCATCCTCT
>NW_008814998.1:0-264 GCF_000699105.1 Pygoscelis adeliae | reverse complement strand
CAACACCTTTTAAAAATCAAATCAGACCTTAAGGTCAGGTCTCACTGAACATCCTTATTAGAAGGGTGGGTGGCATCCTTAAGACAATTACCACTGATCACCTCTTAATGGCACTTCAAAATTACTTGAACATTAAAGGGAAGGTCATACAAAGCCCCTGCGTGCCATCTTTCAGGGCACCAAAACTGTAATGGAATCATATATATTAACTCAGTCATATAAATTGTTCTTATTCCTGTTTCTGAGCTGTGGAAACAAATAGGT
>NW_008814997.1:0-264 GCF_000699105.1 Pygoscelis adeliae | reverse complement strand
CACTCCGATGCCCTGCTCCAGCACCCTGGTTTCTAGCTGCACAGAGGGAGATGGTCCCCACGCTGGGCCCGATCCTGCAAGCCCCTACCTGGCCCCAGCCTGCCCCAATGCCTGGCCGTGTACCCCGCCCTGTGCTGCTCCATGGCAGGGGACAGGGGACAGCAGCCACCCCCAGGGTACCAGCACGGCTCTCAGCCCTGGAGGAGCCGCAGCCGCCCGTCCATCCAGGCAGGGTGCTCCAGGAGCAGGGCCCGGGGGCACCGG
>NW_008814996.1:0-264 GCF_000699105.1 Pygoscelis adeliae | reverse complement strand
GCACGGCGCATGCGCGGCCCTGCCGCTCGGGCGGGCAAATTCAAACCTGCCTCGCGCCCCTTTTCTTTGTCGGGGTAGCAGTTGCGCTGACGTCATTGCACCGCGTCCTCCTTCTCTGCGGTTTCCGGCGCTCGCCCGCGCGGTAAGTGCAGCTGAGAGGGGGAAAGTTTTCGTTTGTGTGGTTCACAGCACCGTTTCTCTCCCCTTTCCCCCAGGAGCGGGCGGGCGAGGGCTTTCCGCCCCCCCCCGCGCCAGGCACGGACC
>NW_008814995.1:0-264 GCF_000699105.1 Pygoscelis adeliae | reverse complement strand
GGGTTTCGGAAGGGATTTCTTTTTTTTAAAAGGAAAACCAGAGGCCGGGTATATTTTGCCGCTGGGTGAGTTGAGCGTCACTGACCCCGTTGCCACAGCAGCCTTTGAAATGGTGGCTCTGCCCCGCACTGCGTCCCTCCCCATCCCCAGCACCGCTCTCCTACGGGTTTACCCTTTATGGCAGTGATCTTTTACACGCAGTCCCGGCACATCAGCTCTTTGGCCGCTCAGGGTGAGGCGGGGAGGGATGGGGCACCCCGGGGG
>NW_008814994.1:0-264 GCF_000699105.1 Pygoscelis adeliae | reverse complement strand
AAAAAAAAAAAAAAAAAAGGCAGAGAGGACCTGTCTCCTCTCATTTACCGGGGGCTGTTGTGCGAGTGCGGGGGGAGAGAGGGAGCGAGAGAGGAGGGGAGGGAGAAAAAGAACAGAGGGGAGGAAGGAAACACACACAAGGCACACCACCACCACTACAAAAAGTGACGAGGTTTCACTCCCTCCGAGTCCAAAACCGGGAGAAATTGTAATTAAAAAAACCCCAACCCTCTCTATAAAAAAAAAAAAAAGGAAAAAAAAACC
>NW_008814993.1:0-264 GCF_000699105.1 Pygoscelis adeliae | reverse complement strand
ATGCTCCGAGGGGGGCCCGTAGGGTTGGCTGTAGCAGTGAGGAGATGCACAGCCTTGCTCCGGCTCACAGCAGGGAAACCCTGCGGCCGCGGCGCAGCTGAACGGCTGCGAGCCGGGAGGCGATCGGCGCGTGGCTTTGGGGGAGAAGAGGCTCCGTGGGAGGTGGGGAAAGAGATGGGAATGTGCAGTGGATGGGGACGGCGTGGGGGGATCGCGGTTTGGGAGGTGCTGGGCAAGGACCGTGCTCTGGTGGTGTTTTCCGCT
>NW_008814992.1:0-264 GCF_000699105.1 Pygoscelis adeliae | reverse complement strand
GGATACTCACCGCGAGCATTCGCGTACCCTGGGAGCGAGCGAGTGACAAAGATCTAGACAGACGCGAAAAGACAGACAGACGAGTTAGAAGAACTCAAAGACTGTCCTTGAACAAAGAAAGTCAACTCCCTCGGCCAGAGACTGCTGAATTATGTGTGATAACACCCACTCCACTCCGGGCAGACTCCGACTAGTTAGGAGCGATACATCATTATCAAGCCAGGGAGACAGAACCACACGAAGCAGCGAGATGGAAGAGACCAC
>NW_008814991.1:0-264 GCF_000699105.1 Pygoscelis adeliae | reverse complement strand
CCGCAAAGAGCGTATTAACAAGTTCTCGTGTTTGTCTTTCTCATCGCAGCGTGTTCCGTGAAACTGGTGCCTTCTGGTGGCGCATTCGCGGTCCTGACTATACACGGACCGCACAGCCGTACGGTATTTAACGTGATAAAGCAGAATAGACTTCACCCGTGCTGATAGGGGAACTCGTCTTGGAGACCTATGGGTGGAAATCGCTGTAAATCAGCCCACCGGGATGGCCCTCAACCCCACCTCATACCTCTGAAAATTGGAGCT
>NW_008814990.1:0-264 GCF_000699105.1 Pygoscelis adeliae | reverse complement strand
CTGACACCGAATATGAATTGCCGTTCTGCTGTGGCATTGTAACTGTAGTGATCCCGTATTTAATACTCGGGGCATTCCCGGGCGATCGTTAGTCCCTTTGTGCCGCTGAAGGAAGCCATATGTTTCAGAGGCATCTTTAAAGATGCTTGCAGAAACAACAATAAAAAGGGATTTCTGAGTGTTGCTGAATGCGGCTGCCAATCACCCGGCGTCCCGCGCCGGCTCCCTTGTGCTCCCCTGGAATGCGAGGCGGCAGCAGCGGCT
>NW_008814989.1:0-264 GCF_000699105.1 Pygoscelis adeliae | reverse complement strand
ATGGATGGATGGGTGGATGGGTGGGTGGAATGGATGATGGATGAGGGGGATGGGGCCAGCCAGGCCAGGCCGCACTCCACGGCCTCAGGGTAAGAAAACAGCCCAGCACTGCTGGCACCGACAGTGGAGATGCAGATGAGGCACAGCGTCGAGCACACCAGCACCAGGCCAGTTTGGCACCTCTCGACGCTATGGTCAAACCAAAGCTCCGGGCGCGGGATGCCCGACCCCTACTCCCAGCCCACGGAGGGCACACACCACACC
>NW_008814988.1:0-264 GCF_000699105.1 Pygoscelis adeliae | reverse complement strand
GTGGTCTTCCCAGTTGTCCTCAGGGGGGGACTCGGGGATGAAGACCCAGTCGGCGCCGCAGGCCAGGGCAGTGATGAGCGCCAGGTAGCTGGAAGCGGGTTAAAAAGAGGCTGTTTAGGGTTTTTTTGGTTTTTTTTCCCCCCACGTTTTCCTTATCGGGAGCCGGATCCGGGTGGCAGCGCGGGGACGTACCCGCAGTGGCGACCCATCACTTCCAGCACGAAGGTCCGCTGGTGGCTGCAGGAGACACGAGTTTCACCCCAC
>NW_008814987.1:0-264 GCF_000699105.1 Pygoscelis adeliae | reverse complement strand
ATCTGCCAACAGCCATGGGAGAGCCCGGCAAGCCCAGCGCCGTTCCCTGCCTCCCGTCCCTGCCTCAGGCAGCTCTGCCGGGGCCGTGCTCCGGCTCAGCCCTTCCCCACCCCGAACCGTCGGCAAACTCCTTCCCGCTGGACTTAGTGTTGCTTTGCGGAGACCGTTTCCCAAACTGGTCCAAAAAAAATGGCTTCGGTTCTGTCGTCCATCCTGACTCCCTGGGGCTTAAATTGTTAACTTTTTTTTTTCTTTTTTTTTTTT
>NW_008814986.1:0-263 GCF_000699105.1 Pygoscelis adeliae | reverse complement strand
GGGCAAGCTGGCTCCAGTGGCCCTGGGTGGCTCTGGTGTCTCGGCCGGTCCCAGTACTGGGAGGCTGCATCTCATTCTAGGGGGTCCTTGCAGGGTGGGGACGAGATGACATCTCACCCTGTCCTCTTTGTCCCCCCAACAGCAACAGCTGTACGTGTCCTCGGCCGTAGGCGTGACCCACCTGGCCCTGCACCGCTGCGACGTGTACGGGGAAGCCTGTGCTGACTGCTGCCTGGCCCGGGACCCCTACTGCGCCTGGGACG
>NW_008814985.1:0-264 GCF_000699105.1 Pygoscelis adeliae | reverse complement strand
ATCACAGCTGCTCCCACAGCCTCACCCATCCCCCTGGCCCCTCCCTGCCCGGGCTTTCCCTCCACGGGGTCACAGCTGGCACTGCGACATCACAGATGGTGGTGTGACGTCACTGTGGTTCCCACCATCCAGGGAATATCCCAACACCTACGTCCCTTCGGGGGGTACCCGAAGTCCTGGGTGCCCCGGGGGAGGTGCCCTGCCGCCCGGGTGCCTCCGGCAGGGGCGGGTGGTGATGCCCAAGGGTTGGAGCTGGCGGAGCTG
>NW_008814984.1:0-264 GCF_000699105.1 Pygoscelis adeliae | reverse complement strand
GCACCCAGCAACCCACAGGACCCCCCAGCTCCAGGGAACACCCATGGACATCCAGCAACCTGCAGCAACCAAGGGAACCCCCGCACCCACCAGCTCCAAAGGGTACCCTGGACCCCCTAGCACCCGAGGGACCCCCCAGCACTCCTCAGCAGCAAGGGGTACCAGGGACCCCAAGGGACACCCAGCACCAAGGGGCACCCAAAGACCACCAGCCTCCCCAGTCCCAAGGGTCATCTGGGGACCCCCAGCACCCCCCAGCTCCAA
>NW_008814983.1:0-264 GCF_000699105.1 Pygoscelis adeliae | reverse complement strand
CCCGCCAGCGCTGCCTCCCCACACACCCCGAGTTTCTGGCGGAGTAATAAGCTATGCATGTAGTGTAGAAATAAAACATGTTCTGCAGAACAAATGATGTTAATTTGCTGAGAGGCTCTGAAGCTGAGTATTAGCGAAATGCCTTGAGGGAGAGCGCGGCAGCTGTGCTGGAATTAATGGCAACGTGCCGAATTAGCACCGCTATGCATCATAGTCAGAGGGAAAAATTACCGGCGAGAGGGGGAAAACAACCTCCTCCGCGTG
>NW_008814982.1:0-263 GCF_000699105.1 Pygoscelis adeliae | reverse complement strand
ATGGTATTGTGTTTTTCATTTTGTTTTCAATGTCTGTATAGGCTTTAGGGCTTGCTACAAAGCATATGACTTCAGTTAGAGAGAAATTTGGTGTTACTGTCCTTTCAATAAATGTTTTTCCTTACATAAAAAAAAATGACCAGTAGCTATCACCTTTGTTTTTCTTACAACAAACATTATCTTTCTTTTGCAACTTAAGATATGTGTTATGACTCCTGTCAGACTACCACGAAGTTAAAGTGATTCAAAAATACATTTGGTAC
>NW_008814981.1:0-264 GCF_000699105.1 Pygoscelis adeliae | reverse complement strand
AAAAAAAAAAAAAAAAGATACACACCAAAGGTGTGTTTTGCGCACACCTGACCTGGGGGAATCTGCTGCTCGGGCAAAATCCTGACCCCCGAGTTCAGTCCTTCGTGCTACCTGCACCCCAGCCGCGCATCGCCCGCCTGGCCCGGCGTATCATCTTCACCGCACTTGCCCTGCTCGCCTTTTAAAGAGTGCAGTCCTCAAGCGGGGGTACCGACAGGGATGGCGTTTTCCTGGGAAAAAAGTCACAGACTAATCTCAGCGCGC
>NW_008814980.1:0-264 GCF_000699105.1 Pygoscelis adeliae | reverse complement strand
GGACTGGGAACTGCTGCAGGCTTGTAGCCAAGCCCTGTCCCAGCCACCCTGTGGACCAGACCTCGCTCCGTGCCTCAGTTTCCCCTGAGAGGAAGCTTGAGGCTCCATCCTGCCCCTGGAGCACGAGGATTTTGACTCCAGTCATGCCTATGAGGTATGGCAGCTGGCTGGGGCAAAGCATCCCAGGGGGCATCACCCACATGTTTGGGTTTTGGGGGGCAAGAGGGGGCTCTGCCCCACATGCAGCCCCTGGCCGGGCCAGGA
>NW_008814979.1:0-264 GCF_000699105.1 Pygoscelis adeliae | reverse complement strand
CCCCCTGCCCCCAGCCACACTTCCTCCCATGCCAGGTGAAGGCTGGGGGTGAGGGGGGCCGGGGGAAATCGGATGCTGGGAGTGACGGCCATTGTTTGTAGCTAAAATAAAAACCAAGCGAAAATAAATCCTTCCTGTTGGCGCGGGCAGGGCCCTGGGACGCTCTGCCTGCCTGCCTGCCTGCGCAGGGCTGCTTAGAGCCGCCACTGGCAGTAAACAAATGTTTATAGCTCCTGGATGCCATAAATAGGTGGGGTGTGGGCC
>NW_008814978.1:0-263 GCF_000699105.1 Pygoscelis adeliae | reverse complement strand
CGTTTATCCAGAGGGTGAACGCGTCTCCCACGGGCCATATAAAGTCGAAAGGAAAGTACGTTGTGTTTCTTTCTTCCCGGGAGTTACCGCGAGCGGTAAACTGCCGTGCGTTGACGCGTGGTCCCTCCGTAACCCCCGAGACCCCACTGTGCGGTTCTGGCTTTTGCAGGAGCGGCGCAGCCCAGGCCCAGGCGGGCGCGGAAGGAGGTGCCTCCTGTCTGGGTGAGTGCCCCATCCCGGAGCCGCGTTCCTTGTCTTTCTGT
>NW_008814977.1:0-264 GCF_000699105.1 Pygoscelis adeliae | reverse complement strand
TTTTTTTTTTTTTTTTTTTTCCTTTTGGACTGAATTCCCGGCTGATTTCGCAGCTTTGGCAAACGGGGATTTTATCGCAAGTCTCTGCATTCCCCTCGCAGGCGCAGGGTCATGGGATTAGGGCAGAGCTGATGCCGGGCTCAGGCAGAGATGGGGAGAGGAGGGAAGAGGGGGGGTTTTCTCGCTCCTGTGGCTGCAGAAGAGGCAGGGCTGCAGCCTGGGGGGACCAAGGTGGGACGGGGACCCTTTTCCTCCACCACTGCA
>NW_008814976.1:0-263 GCF_000699105.1 Pygoscelis adeliae | reverse complement strand
GTGCAGCCTGCTGCGAGGGTGGGGTCCCCGGGTCTCCCCCGACATTGGGGTGGCTCAGCCCGGCCGGGGACACAGGAGTCCCCAGTGCCAGCCTCTGCTGTCCTAGCCGGGGTGGATGGCACAGGTGCAGGGACTCACGGCTTGGAGCTGGTGTTGTTGGTGACCTGCTTGATGATCTGGCAGTACACCTCGTCCCGCAGGACCTCGTGCTCCGCGCACAGCTGGGGGACAGGCACGGCTCCCTCTGCAGCTGGGGGTGGCCC
>NW_008814975.1:0-264 GCF_000699105.1 Pygoscelis adeliae | reverse complement strand
ACACGCTGTTCTTGCACAACGCTTTTCCCATCACCTTTCTGTTCACATGAGCCACCCACACAGAAACCAAAATGAACAAGGAGGAGAAAATAGACGCAGCACCTGCCTGTCAGCCCCGTCCCCCCCCGGCAGCCCTGGTGCCTCTGCGAGCGACCCCCACCTCGCTCTGCCGCAGCACCGTGGGCCCCCCCGGGACGCTCCGCAGTCCCCGACGGAGGGGCAAAGCCTCGGGTGGCTCCCGGACACGGGGGGAAGCGGGTGGTC
>NW_008814974.1:0-264 GCF_000699105.1 Pygoscelis adeliae | reverse complement strand
CATCCTTCCAGCCGGGTAGGAAACCTTAAGGAAACAAGTCGAGCGTAGTCAGAGCACCGGTGCCGGAGGCAGGAGGCCGTGGATCAGTGTATTTATGGCTGCAGGCAGCCCATTCATCTGCAAAAGCCTTATAAAGAATCCCTTGCAATCACCTACAAGCGGCGTTGCTTGTTAATGGGTATTAGCTCTGACCTCTAGATTTATGTCCCGCTCCC
The DNA here is from genome assembly GCF_000699105.1 of Pygoscelis adeliae. Classification (NCBI taxonomy): domain Eukaryota; kingdom Metazoa; phylum Chordata; class Aves; order Sphenisciformes; family Spheniscidae; genus Pygoscelis; species Pygoscelis adeliae. The sequence continues at coordinate 49 of NW_008814974.1, read as the reverse complement.
CACAGGATTGCCGAGCCTTTGCCAACCAGGGCAGGGAGACGTGGAGAGC
>NW_008814973.1:0-263 GCF_000699105.1 Pygoscelis adeliae | reverse complement strand
ACGGGGGCACAGCGGGGACCCCCAGCAGCGCCATCACTTACTTGGGTGACTCGGCTTGGAAGTCAAACTTGAGGCGAGCGGCTTTCATCTGGGGAGGGAGAGGAGCGGTTACGGGGGGACACCCCATCCCAGCCATCCCCGATCCCATATGGGATGGGACCATCCCGGCCTCACCTTCTTCTCCTCCTTCCTGACGGCCTCCGCGGGGTCCCCGATGTCGGACAGGCTGGGGAGGGTCCCTGGCCTGAGGGTGTCTGCAAAGA
>NW_008814972.1:0-264 GCF_000699105.1 Pygoscelis adeliae | reverse complement strand
ACTTTAAACCCCCTCTTCGTGCGCTCTTTTAAGCTCGGCGGGCCCGGGCAGGATGTTTATACTGCGCAATGTAAACACGGGCTCGGGGGTGCTTTAATAAAAAGAAATCGGCGAAAACTCCTGCTGCCTCTCGAAATGCCCTTTTCTGCCTCTGCCGCCGGTCCGGGGACGGGAACGGGCTTCGGACCCCTCGCCTGCTCCGAGACTGCTTTAGGGATGAGGGTGGGTTGTTTCTGGGTTGGGTTTTTTTTTTTTTGGGGGGGG
>NW_008814971.1:0-263 GCF_000699105.1 Pygoscelis adeliae | reverse complement strand
CTGGGGTGGTGGCCGTGCCACGGGGACCCGGTGGCCTGTGGTAGTGAGGTAGCCTGCAATGGGGACACGGTGTCCCAGGGTGGTGAGGTGGCCCAGGGTCGTGGCTATGCCGTGGTGACACAGTGACCTGTGGTAGTGAGGTGGGCTGGAATGGGGACGTGGTGGCCTGGGGTGGTGGCCATGCCACGGGGACGTGGTGGCCCATGGCGGTGAGGTGGCTTGGGGTGGTAGCCATGGCATGGAGACACAATGGCCCGTGGCAA
>NW_008814970.1:0-263 GCF_000699105.1 Pygoscelis adeliae | reverse complement strand
TCAGGGACATCAGGACCCGGCACACAGGGACATTGGGACACGAGACCTGGGGACATCAGGACACTGGGTGTCAGGTACATTGGGACCTGGGGCGCAGGGATGTGGGTACCCAGGACAGGGGGACACGGGATGCTGGCTGTCAGAGACATCAGGGCCCGGGACACGGGGACACTGGGACACGGGGTGTCGGGGACATTGGGACACAAGGGACCCAAGGACCTCAGAGACTAAGGGATCCAGGGACTAAGGGATCCCAAAGGATC
>NW_008814969.1:0-263 GCF_000699105.1 Pygoscelis adeliae | reverse complement strand
ATTTAAATGTTATGGTTTAAATCTATTTCTAATTTTAGGATTTAATTAAATTTTATGATTTAAATCTATTTTTCAATATAAAATTATTTATAGGCTTTTTTCCTTTTTGAATGGTTTCATACTGTGACAAAATACAGGTGAATGTAAACATTTATCAAAGACTTAGTACTGCTTTACTTACATGACTGTCATAGCTCAATGAGTTTTCAGTTTTGCATTTTCTTCCATATGCTAGTGGTCCATAATAAAGCATACCAGGAAAA
>NW_008814968.1:0-264 GCF_000699105.1 Pygoscelis adeliae | reverse complement strand
CACGCAGCAACCCTGGAGAGAGGGGAGCGGAAGGGGAGCCTGAGCTCCTGCCCCCAGGTAGCCGGGGACTGTGAGCACAGCAGCCTTCACAGCCCTCCCATCCTGGGACAGGGGCCAGCAATGGGAGACAGCAGTTCACCCCGGTGCCTCCCCGGTCATTCCCTGCACTAAAGCCATTAAAAAGCTGATGGGGTCCAAGGTGAGAGCAGCCTCCCCTGCTCAGCACCAACTAAACCGAGCCCCCCCTGCTCTCCACCTTAAAAT
>NW_008814967.1:0-263 GCF_000699105.1 Pygoscelis adeliae | reverse complement strand
CGAAGCCTGTGCCTCCGCGGTGCCGGGCAAATCACCACAGCCGCGGCCACCGAGGTCTGTTCCGCTTGAGAGAAGCCGAAATGTTTAGGGGACGGGGCACAAAGGGCATTGTCCTCTGAAAGGGAACGATTACATATGGCCCATACATATCGGATATTGTCTCGCCGCGTAATGAGGGGCTCACGATCATTAGATTGGCCTTTGTTCGGTGCAGCCGACTCCCTGACATACGCTACCTCCTCTGCAAACGCCAACAGATGGGC
>NW_008814966.1:0-263 GCF_000699105.1 Pygoscelis adeliae | reverse complement strand
CCCCCCCGAGAGCCGTCAGAGGAGGAGGAGGAAGAAGCGGGGGGAAGAGGGGGAGGAAATTTAACTGGGTGCAGAGGAGGCTCGGCCAGGTGACCCTGGGGAGCTGGGGCATCCTCCCCAGCATCCCACCCGCGCTCCCTGGGGGTCCCTGTGCCCTGGCAGGGCTGGTTCATAACGACCATATCAGGTTCCAATACGCCTGCAGTTAGTTTAAACCACATCTGTCTTTTAGAGATGGAGCAAGAAACCAGAAATCTATAGGC
>NW_008814965.1:0-263 GCF_000699105.1 Pygoscelis adeliae | reverse complement strand
AGTGCTGCCTGGCCATGGGACCCCTGCCACTGCTGACACTGGCACCAAGGAGAGGGTCACAGCAATGCCCTGCCAGCCACGGTGCCACGTGGCATCCAACCATGCTGCCGGCACAGGGCACCTGCACCCCAGCCAGCCCTGCCCCATGCCCAGAGCCCCCATGTCCAGCCAGACACACTGCACCCCATGAACTGCCTCCGTCCCCCAGCCAGTCACCCTGCATGCCATCAGCCCCATAAGCCCTGTGTCCCCCCCGCCCCATG
>NW_008814964.1:0-263 GCF_000699105.1 Pygoscelis adeliae | reverse complement strand
AAGGGGGAAGGCCGAGAACTCAGTGCGCAAGCGCGGCTGTGGACCGCGCCGCGTCCAGCGAGGCGCTGGCGCCTTGCGCAAGCGCGGTACCGGCGGCGAGCAGACGCCACTCTGTCGGTTGGGCAGTCCCTCGGGCCAGGGCCCAAGCCCCGCCCATCTTATTACGAATGGCGCGGCCAGCGAATGACAGCGCGGCTGAGCGGCACGGAGGCGGGCGCTGAGGTGACCGGTGACGGTCCGTCCTGGAGGGGGAGAGGCGGCAG
>NW_008814963.1:0-263 GCF_000699105.1 Pygoscelis adeliae | reverse complement strand
TTTTGCGGGATTTTTAGCGGAGCCAGTGAGGGGGGGATGTTTCAGGCCCATCTCCAAGATAAACGTTTATGTTAGGGGAGGGCAGGAGGGGGGAGAAGAAAAGCATCATTCATCAGCATTAGGAAAAAGGGAAATCGTATTAGAGGCAGCCGCGGTGATTGCAGATAAGAGCCGCTCTCGCCAGATTACTCGAACTTTAATACAGAACAGGAAAGCCCTGAACAACCAGCGCCTCGCTCCCCACTATGGAAATGAAAACTTCA
>NW_008814962.1:0-263 GCF_000699105.1 Pygoscelis adeliae | reverse complement strand
TGGACTTGATGTGCTTGAATTCGGCCAAGCACGTGGGCTGGGGAGAGAGGCAGAGCCCCGGCGTCGATTTTAATCACTGACTTAAGAGCAGAGACCCCCCCCCGCTCCCCATCCAGCGCCCAACACCCTCCCATACCTTGGCCTCCTTGCTCGTCATCTGCCGGATGCCCTTGGGTCCGATGACCAGGTCCACTGTGATGTTCCACCCTTGCTGGGGGGGCAGCAGAAAGAGGATGCAAATTTGGGGGGGGAGGGTGTACCCC
>NW_008814961.1:0-263 GCF_000699105.1 Pygoscelis adeliae | reverse complement strand
GGCAGAAAAGGCTGAAGTAGAAGGTACTGCAAGAGGAAAGCAGAAGGACCTGGGAAAGTCCACGCAAAGGGTGGGGAAAGGAACATAAGGACACCAGCCTACAGAAAAAGTCCAGCTTGATTATCTAGTGTCTCCAGAACTTGTTTCTCTAGAGCTACTTGCCCAGCAGCATTCTCCCTGCTTGATTTTTCATGTGCATAGAGATCTGGTGAGGACAGCGCAAGCAAACATTTACCTTCTTTATGTGAGCAGCAATGTCCTTC
>NW_008814960.1:0-263 GCF_000699105.1 Pygoscelis adeliae | reverse complement strand
CCGGCACACGCCAGGAGAAGCACCTGCCTGTGCCACCCCGAGGCAAGGGACGGTGCTGCCTGCGGGAGCCGACAGCTGAGGGGTGGGAAAAGGACGGTCCTCCAGTGGGGAGAGCCCTGCTAAGAAGCCGGGAGATGCTGGGCAAGAACAGGACAGGGAACCCCCAAATCCCTGACCTACCCTGTGCCGGGGTGCCACAACCCCTTCCCTGCAGCGTGGGGCGGCCCCACACATCGGCTGGGGAGCCGGTGCCGCTGGGTCAG
>NW_008814959.1:0-263 GCF_000699105.1 Pygoscelis adeliae | reverse complement strand
CTGACCTTCAGGAGATGATGGAGGAGGACAGTCTGGGTGTACTCATCAGGGACAGGGGGACATGGAGTCACCACTCTTAAATCTTTCTAATATTGCTGTGCCAGGCGTGGGAGGACCTGGTGGAGGCTGGTGGCCCACCACATAGTTCTGGCAATCACTGTGGGAGTCGAACTAGAGCAAATCCCCAGAAAAGTAAGAGAAATGGGCAGCCCTTGTCTTAGGAGGACACCAGGAGTGTGAGTCTGGTGCGTGGGGGCTGGTGG
>NW_008814958.1:0-263 GCF_000699105.1 Pygoscelis adeliae | reverse complement strand
GACCTTCCCCCGGGGGGACGCAGGCCCGAGGCCCCGGGGACGGGCAGCCGGCGGCGTTGCCCCACAGGGAGAAGAAATGGGGGTTTGGGAGGCTTTGTGTGTCCCTAAAACCGTGGGAAGCTCTTTTGGGCGAGGAAAAGGGAAATGTGAGGGGTTTAATAACGGCGAGGGCGGTTTCGGTAGATGGCGGTGTTAGTCCCTGCGATGCTGGAAACCTCGGAGCCGCCGGAAAAAGGGGAAAATTGCCCTTTTGCCCACCAAAG
>NW_008814957.1:0-263 GCF_000699105.1 Pygoscelis adeliae | reverse complement strand
CGTTGCCCAGGACCTGGGGGGAGCAGAGGAGACGCCTTGCACCAGGGCCACCACCACCCTGAGCCCCGTGGGGTTGGACACATGGACCCCACATGCCAGCAGGGTCTCCTAGGGCCACCTGCCTCCCCTCTTGTCCCCTCCTGTGGGCACCGCAGGCACCCACGCCTGCAGCCCCCTCCCTTCAGCACCTGCACCCCAAGCAGCAAGCCACGAGCAGCACCCCAACGTGGCTCCGGCACCCCGCTGGGTACAGAGCAAGGGGT
>NW_008814956.1:0-263 GCF_000699105.1 Pygoscelis adeliae | reverse complement strand
ATTTGCTGGGACAGTGGGGGATAAAAAATGGCCCCTCACCTGTCTGAAACAGAACATTATACCTGGGAAAGAAGGTCAACAGGGTAACAGGCACTTGAACTAAACATGCAGCAACCCATTCAACTTTTTCAAAACTGAGCATCTTTTCTCAGAAAGCCACTGTCAGCCTTCTGACTTCTAAATATATGAAGTCTGCTTCAAAGCAGAAGAGCTCGAGCCAGCTGAAAAGTCTAGAAATTTCTAAAGAGGGTGGATTACAATTT
>NW_008814955.1:0-263 GCF_000699105.1 Pygoscelis adeliae | reverse complement strand
GCAGCCCGTTCTGCTGCCGAGGAGCTGGGGCTGCGCCTGTCCCGAGGCCCAAGCCTCGGTGTGGGGCAGGGGAGAGCTGGGCCGGGGGGCCCCGGCAGCACTGGGGGTGCTCCCACCCTGGTGACACTTGCACAGCTATTTTGAACATCTTCTTTCCCCCCTCCAGCAGAGGCTGGGGGATGAGCCCTCCCCGTTGTCCCGCTGCCCTGAGTTAGGGCTCCCCCGTCTATGAAAACAGGGTAAATATTTACTGCACGTTGCCT
>NW_008814954.1:0-263 GCF_000699105.1 Pygoscelis adeliae | reverse complement strand
GCCTCGGCGTTTTCCCCAGGGAACAGAGCTGTCACGCGAAGCCTAAAAATACACTTTTGGGGGGGCTGTGCTTCCCCCGTTACCTTTCGCCTCCTGTTTCCAAGCTTTCCCCCATGATATCTCGGGCATAGACGCAACCTTATGTAAGGCGCTGACAGCTCGGGGGTGTGCGGGGGTGCGCGGGAGCTGAGGATTTCAGCAAGCGAGGGGTTTGGAGACGGGAGCGGCATGCCCCGGCGTCGCAGGGCGCCCTGTCCTTCCCC
>NW_008814953.1:0-263 GCF_000699105.1 Pygoscelis adeliae | reverse complement strand
ACGAGCGCCTGCTTCACGCCCTCGGAGGGAACGACTTCACCCGCATGCTGAACCAAACCATCGACGAAGCCCTGCAGAAAGCCGGCTTCTCCCACAAGTTCATAAATGAGGTGGTTTGTCCGGCCATGAGAGTCAATTACGGGCAAGGCGTCAACATCAACGGTTTCGTAGGTGAGCGTTTCGTAGGTTGACCTCCCGCCGCGCCTGTCCCGGGGACCTTGTGCTCTTCCCGGGCGCTGGGACGAGCGGAAGAGTCTAGGGGG
>NW_008814952.1:0-263 GCF_000699105.1 Pygoscelis adeliae | reverse complement strand
GTGCTCTCGGCTCTCACGTGGGACCACGTGCAAACCGCCTGGCCGCGATCCTTGGCAACAGCACGGGATGAAAGCCTTGGGGAGCTGTAAGGCAGCAGGCTTAAAAGCTGTTTCTCCAGTGCGGGAGTCAGGGCAATCTTAACCCGTGCCGTTCCTTGCCAGGCAGTGCTGGATGCCTCTCCCCAGATTCAGCCTTTGATCCCGGGGGGGGCACCGGTAGCTTTGCGGCAGATGCGGTGAGAAGGCTCTGCTGAGCGCGAGCG
>NW_008814951.1:0-263 GCF_000699105.1 Pygoscelis adeliae | reverse complement strand
CACGTAGAAGATGCTCTCCTCCTGATGCCGGCTGGGTTTGACGGTGTAGGCGAGCTTCGAGCCCCCCAGCACGTGCTTGTACTCCTCCAGCGCGACGCTGTCTGCGGGTGCAAGCACCGTGCAACCCCCTTAAACAACCGACCCCTTTTCTGCACCGTTTCAGCTTCATTTTTTTGCTAAAACCTCGCAAAAAAGGCATATTTGATCCCGTGGAGCACACACGGGGGGGGAGCAAAATCACCCGCTGCATCAGATAAAACCCG
>NW_008814950.1:0-263 GCF_000699105.1 Pygoscelis adeliae | reverse complement strand
GGCGCCCGGTGCCTGCGCTTGCGGCCCAGGTTGGCCTTGCTGCGGTACACGCTGCTGTCCAGGACCTCCGTGTCCTGCAGAGCCACAGGGACAGGTCAGCGCCCAGCACCGGGGAGCCCCGGGACCCCCACTCCACCCACCCAGCGTGCCCACGGACCCCCGCAACAGCAGTGGGGGGCCCTGAATCCACAGTCTGCCCCTCGGGGGAGGCTGGGGCCGGAGGGTGAAGCCCCCATCCCCAGAGGGGGACAGGAACAGGACCC
>NW_008814949.1:0-263 GCF_000699105.1 Pygoscelis adeliae | reverse complement strand
TATTATTATTATTATTATTGTTGCTGTCGTGGTTGGTAGCGGCCGGGATTCTGCGGTTGTGTCGAAGCGCTGGTCTCCTCGGGCAGTGGGTGGTTTCTCCGGTGTATCCCTCCTAGGACACTCGAACGAAGATTTTTCTTCCTCCCTTTCTTTTTCTCCTCCTTCACTTCTCCAAGGCTTTTAAAACAAACACAAAAAAGCAAACCTACGCCGGTGTTGTCTTTTAAAATTTTTTTATTTTTATTTTTAATTTTTTTTTTTTT
>NW_008814948.1:0-263 GCF_000699105.1 Pygoscelis adeliae | reverse complement strand
GTGGGAAGTGCCAGCGAAGGCGAAAGGGGGGCTGCCGAGTGACGGCCAATGTCACGTTAACATCCCGGCAAGGCGCTGTGGGGAGCCGATGCTTTGATCGCCCTCCCAAGAGCATCCTCCAAGGCAGGCAGGATGCTGTTGTAAGCCCTGCCTTCCCCTGCCCGCCCCGGCCTTGCGCCCAGCACCCTTGGGGCTGGCCGGAGAAGAGGGGCGCGGGGTCCGCTGGCGCTGCCCCCTCTCCCCAGGATGCTCTCCTGCACCAG
>NW_008814947.1:0-263 GCF_000699105.1 Pygoscelis adeliae | reverse complement strand
GGAAATGGTTTCCAGCATTAGTTGTTCCATAACCTTCCCAGGAACTGAGGTGAAGCTGACCAGTCTGTACTTCCCTGGGTCCTCCTTCTTGCCTTTCTATTAGACTTTGCAGAAATCAAGGCAATCAAACTGTAGTTTATTCCATAAATGAAGTTTAAGCCTGCAGGGAAAATAATTTGTAACCTGTATATGTGTCCTGGTTTTGGCTGGAATAGTTGATTTTCTTCCTAGTAACTGGCATAGTGTTGTGTTTTGGATTTAGG
>NW_008814946.1:0-263 GCF_000699105.1 Pygoscelis adeliae | reverse complement strand
ATGGGGATAGGGCAGGATGGAATGGGATGAGGTGGGATGGGACGGGAGAGGATGGGATGGGGATGGGATGGATGAGATGGGGACAGGACGGGACAGGATAGGATTAGGATAGGGTGGGACAAGATGGTACAGGGATAGGACAGGGCAGGATGGGATAAGATGGGATAGGATAGCATAGGAATAGGACTGGATGGGACAGGGTGGGATGGGGATAGGGCAGGATAGGATGGGGACAGGACAGGATGGGATGGGACAGGATCGGA
>NW_008814945.1:0-263 GCF_000699105.1 Pygoscelis adeliae | reverse complement strand
TCCAGTGCTGCTGCCACATCCCGGTCCTCCCTGGTGCTTTACGAGGCCGCGCTGCTATCTATCTCCAGCGTTTATTAGCTGCCAGCGTGTAAACCTGGAGCAACAATAAAAGCCAATAACAGAGGCAATAAACCACGGCACACGCCAGGAAAAACAACCGGCCGTAAAGCAGGACCGAGCCCAGCTCGGGGACGCGGCACCAGGAACCATGTCCTGGCCATCCCGCATGGGACACGGGGACACCGGGGGTCCCCCCCATCCCC
>NW_008814944.1:0-263 GCF_000699105.1 Pygoscelis adeliae | reverse complement strand
AGAGGAGCCGGGGCTGGGGGAGGAGGGGACGGGTTGCTTGGCAGAACTGGGAGGAAGATGGGGGGGCTTCTTCCTCCACGCGTTGGGAAGGAAAATCCATTTCTTCATTCCCCGTCCACCTCCTGTGTCCCTAAAACACCAGGCTTTAGGGGATGGTCTTTGGTGTCTTCCTGGAGCCGTATAGTCTTCCACCGGTCCTTCCCCGCGGGGACAGGAGCTGGAAACTCGCCTCCTTCCTCTTCCTCACCCCAGGAGGTAAAAAC
>NW_008814943.1:0-263 GCF_000699105.1 Pygoscelis adeliae | reverse complement strand
TCTGATGTGCCGGGCCATTGAATCCACACAGTGCAGTAAATCCAGTCGTCCCTTTTACCCACCCAGCCAGAGTCAGGGACCCTCTACTCCCGGTCGGTGCATTCACTGTTGGACTCCTGTGGTTTCAGACCAGAAGTCCCTTCACCAAGACCTGGAGGAGAGGTGGTCTCAGCCCTTCTTTTGCATCTGTAACAATGATGTCATCGATGTACTGCAGATGTTCAGGGGCAGCAACGTGTTCCAGTGCAGTCTGGATCAGTCCA
>NW_008814942.1:0-262 GCF_000699105.1 Pygoscelis adeliae | reverse complement strand
CCCTCAAGGCAGGAGAAATAACCTTGAGCCTGAACTCAGCTCTCGCTCGTTTACAACAACCCCGAGTCCGCCTCTCTGCACAGCTCTCTGCGTCCCCTCTTCAAATTCTCTGTAATGAGGGGTCCCCAGAGCTTCTCCCTTAGGACCTCCGCTGGGTCTGAATAACCGAGGAACATCTCTGCGCTGCTCTGTATTTCCCCAAAAACCGGGGGCATAGGCAGGCTGCTTCGGTGGCCTTGAAAGAGAACAAGCTCACCTGGGC
>NW_008814941.1:0-263 GCF_000699105.1 Pygoscelis adeliae | reverse complement strand
ACAACAACAACAGCAACAACAATAATAATATAGTTATCATTAGAATTTTTGAAAAATATTCCATATAAATTGTATAGTGTTTGCACCCTCATATGCCTGAGATGTTGTTGCTAATGAAATCAGTTAGCAGATAAGATTTATACCAACACACTGCAGAAAATAAATTATTGAAATTATTTGCAGTATAAAAATAGTCATCTCTGTATTAACACCTGTTGTGGTTTAACCCAGCAAGCAGGTAAACACCACACAGCTGTTCGCTC
>NW_008814940.1:0-263 GCF_000699105.1 Pygoscelis adeliae | reverse complement strand
CACCGCTGCCGATGCCAATACTGGTGCCGGGGCTTGGTGCTGGTACCAGTGCCGGTGCCGATGTCGACACTGGTCCCGACGCTGATGCTGGTGCCAGTGCTCAGTGCTGGTGCCAGTGCCGATACCAGCGCTGATGTCGATCCTGACACTGGTGCTGATGCCAATACCAGTGCAGGGCTCGGTGCCGGTGCCGGTGTATCACCGATACTGATGCCGGTGCCAACGCTGATACCGGTGCCAGGGCTTGGTGCTGGTACCGCTGC
>NW_008814939.1:0-261 GCF_000699105.1 Pygoscelis adeliae | reverse complement strand
AAAAAAGAAAAGAAGACTCAAAAAAGGAATACAAAGGGGAGAGGGAAAGAAAAGCCCAATCTCCCTTCTATTCAATAAATGATAAATAAATAAATATAAGGTTGGTAGAAAGACAACAATAGTAGCTTAATGCTAAATACTCTGTATTCATTAGGTAAGATCAAATGACAGTGCTATATATATTTTTAAAGATTTTCATTTTTAAAGGACGCAGGATTAAAGCAATGTATTTATTTCTAGTTTACAGGGTTCCCCTGTCTC
>NW_008814938.1:0-263 GCF_000699105.1 Pygoscelis adeliae | reverse complement strand
TTTTTTTTTTTCTTCTTCTTTTTTTTAACAGAAACATCCTTCTGGGTTTGTGAGCAGCTGCAGAGCAGGTAAGAGCCACCGCAGTCTGAAACGGGGAGAGTTTGAGCACAAAAAAAAAAAGAAAAAAAATACCTAGAAGCCATCTGGCTATATAGCTCTGTCACCTGAAGCTGTAATACAGTATTAATGGGAATTAAACATTGCATTAAAGTGTAATTATTGAGGGTGGCAGAGATAAGCTAGGTGCAGACGTGGCGGGGTTT
>NW_008814937.1:0-263 GCF_000699105.1 Pygoscelis adeliae | reverse complement strand
GCCCTGGAGGAAACCGCTGCCCGTCTCATGGGCCAGGGAGCGCAAGTGCAGGCAGGCCAGGTCACTTGTTCCACATCACCAGCTCTGGTGACATGACTCCCAGCCCCTCTGGCACCCCATGCCCAAGGCAGAGGCACAGCCGGCTCCCCCTGCACCGCCTGGAAACGCAGCCCTGGGCTCCAGCTGCTCCGGCCCCGCTCCAGGGGAGAGGTGGCTGCAGGGGCACGAGTAAAGGCAGAGGGGCTGTGGGGAGGCACAGATGG
>NW_008814936.1:0-263 GCF_000699105.1 Pygoscelis adeliae | reverse complement strand
AGAGAGAGAGACAGAGAATATCTTTTTATACATATACGAGACTATTACATATATAAAAGAGTAAACAGGTGTTCGTGGGTGTTGGGTGTGGCTGTGTCTGTATTTTAGATATACGACAGACATTATATTATAGATTATATGTAATATAAGAAATAATGTCTTAGATAGATATATAAAAGTCTGTCTGATCCTGTGTGTACAGAGAATGTGCCAATACAGACTCATAGACTCAGGTGGGTTGGAAAAGATCCTTAAGATCATTG
>NW_008814935.1:0-263 GCF_000699105.1 Pygoscelis adeliae | reverse complement strand
GATTCAGGGATGTGGGGACACAGGGATGCGGGGACACAGGGATGCAGAGATGTGGGGACGCAGGGACTCAGGGATGCGGGGACACAGGGATGCAAGGATGCAGGGACACAAGGGTGCAGGGACACAGGGATGCAGGGACACAGGAATGCAGGGATGTGGGGACACAGGGACACAAGGATGGAGGTACACAGGGATGCAGAGATGTGGGGATACGGGGATGCGGGGACACAGGGACACAGGGATGCTGGGACACAGAGACACAG
>NW_008814934.1:0-263 GCF_000699105.1 Pygoscelis adeliae | reverse complement strand
CAAGGGGTCTCCAAACCGCTCCCCCTGCCCGGCAAAGGTGGGAGGCAGCACCCATGCGAGATGGCCCCGCACAAGCACCCAGCCCTTCGGTGGGCACCCGGTATCCCAGCCCAGCTGAGAAGGCAAACTCATCACACCAGTGGCGGAGGGGAGGTTGCCCCAGGGAGGGGTCCGGCACCCCTGGGGGGGGGAACCCCGTCACGGGACGGACTCCGCACCCCACTCCTGAACCATGGCTCGGGGCAGGGCGGGAGGGGGGCCAG
>NW_008814933.1:0-263 GCF_000699105.1 Pygoscelis adeliae | reverse complement strand
GCTTTGCTCCTGCTCCTTCCCTTCTCTGTGGTACGTGGGCCATCCCGCTTCCTGCACTGCTGTCTCGGTCCTGTCGCCCACGCTGTGCTAAGTGAGACACGGTAGTCGTGTGTCCCCTGTCTGCCGTACGTCTTCTGGAAGCTGGCGTCACCGCCTCCAGCTCGTGGGGAGGCCCAGGGACCCGAAGCCATTCCATGCGCATCCTCCACCCCTCCGCCCCGGACCGTCCTGTCTCTTGGTGGTGCGTGGTTGTGGCTGGGGGT
>NW_008814932.1:0-263 GCF_000699105.1 Pygoscelis adeliae | reverse complement strand
ACACCCCCATTATAAACCGGGGTTCATCCCGATTTGCCCTTGGGGAGGGTGCCCCCGCCCATCACCCCGCACGGCATGACTGGCAGCGCTTGTCACCCGCATGGCACAAGCCCCAGGAGGAGCAGCGGTGGCGCTGGGGATGGTCCAGCCGGCGTGGTGCCTGTCCTGGCAGCGGGGCTCTAGTGGGACCCCGTAGCGGTGCCCGGGGCGGGGAGGTGGGGACCGGGACGGTGCCCACAGCACGGAGCTGCACATGCCTTGGC
>NW_008814931.1:0-263 GCF_000699105.1 Pygoscelis adeliae | reverse complement strand
GTGGAGTAAACAGTGCCGCATCTGCTTCCTGCCTGGCGCTGCTGCCACTGCAGCTGCCCTGTGGGGAGCTGGAACACAACAGAGTTGTTTTCTTCTTGCCTCGCAGGGAATTGCCGTGGGAAATGGCCTCTCCTCCTACGAGATCAATGACAACTCCCTGGTTTACTTTGCCTATTACCACGGCCTGCTGGGGACCGAGTAAGAGGAGGGGGAGCGCTGCTGCTAGATGCGCTGTCCCTGCGCGAGCAGGACGGGGGCACGGC
>NW_008814930.1:0-263 GCF_000699105.1 Pygoscelis adeliae | reverse complement strand
TAATAACTACTTAAATTTCCCTTTCTATTTTCCCTTTCTTTGTGTGAAAGCAAGATATGGGCTGGTTACTCTTCTTCAAAGGACCAAGGCAAGACAGTAGGTTTTTTTCTTATGTTCCCTTCTCCTTTCCACTATGTCTTTACACAAACTTAAGACATCTGCAAAGCATGCCTAAAAAGACCTTAGTAGAAAGATAAATGGACAAACTCATAACTGTGACAGTGTGCTCCCCCACCCCCAACCTGACCTTTATCTCCTGTAAC
>NW_008814929.1:0-263 GCF_000699105.1 Pygoscelis adeliae | reverse complement strand
TCCAACAGGAAACATCCTGCGCTGGAGCAGCGCGAGCTCTCCCCCCGCTTCCCTCCTGCCTGTTATTTTTTTTCGGGGAGGGGGTGTCCTTGAAGGATGAGAGCTCTGGGACGCTCACAAGCCCTTTGCGTCGATTTAGACGATGAGCAAGAGCCCGGCGTGCCTTCTCGCCGGCGCTTTTTGCTGCTGAGCATCCCTATGGCCCCCGGCTTAAGGCAGACCCGCCCCGGGGCTGCTGACCCCCCCCCTGCAGACCTGCCCCC
>NW_008814928.1:0-263 GCF_000699105.1 Pygoscelis adeliae | reverse complement strand
GGCAGGATCCAGCCTCACCCGGTCCCTGAAGTCGACGGTCGCCCCACTGTCCAGCAGCTTCTGCAGGATGTCTGTGTGTCCCTCCAGCGAGGAGCGGTGCAGGGCCGTGCGGTGGAACTGGGGGGACGAAGCGCCACGTTGGTGGCTGGATCCATCCCCCCAGCCCAGCTGTACCCCCAGCCCCATCCCGGGGGAACCAGCCCCTGCCAGTGGGCATGGAGGGGCATGGTGGCAGGGCGCAGGCAGGGGGTGGCCAGCAGCCA
>NW_008814927.1:0-263 GCF_000699105.1 Pygoscelis adeliae | reverse complement strand
CGTGAGCCACCGAGGATCCCCGGGGACAGCCCCGGTGGGGTGGGGATGCTGGGAACAGCGGGGAACCACCCAGGGAGTGTTTGGGGACCACCGGGGGATGACTGGGGGACATCAGAGGGTCGACGGGGGGCATGCTGCAAGGGACCGCAGGGGACCAGCCCTGCCCTTGGCGTGTGCAGGTGTGGGGTGATAGGGGGACATCGAGGGCCATCACAGGACATGGGGGACACCCCAGGGGACCAGCCCAGCCCTTGGCGTGTGCA
>NW_008814926.1:0-263 GCF_000699105.1 Pygoscelis adeliae | reverse complement strand
CGTGTGCCGCTCCCTGACCGTCGCAGCGTCGGGGGTTTAACCACCTGGCGCTCTCTCTAGCAGAAGATGTTGTCCAAACTGCCTTTGAAGTCCCGGAACTAAAAAATCTGGGAGCGGAGCCTCTGGTTTTTCTGCTGCACGGGACCTGCGCGTTGCTCCCGTGGGACGGATACTAACGTAGTAATTTGTAGCATGAAACGCTGCTCAGCGCCCGCCGAATCCGGGCGAGCAATTAGTCTGAAGATCCGTAGTAAACACAGCAC
>NW_008814925.1:0-263 GCF_000699105.1 Pygoscelis adeliae | reverse complement strand
GGCTTGGGCATATAACTGTCCCCCAACCTTCCTCCCGGTAACGGGAAGAGCTTCACGGCCCAGGGCCCTCAGGCTCCTGTCCCAGCCGGAGAACCTTGGCACCGGCTCTCCCGCACAGCTGGCTCGAGCCCAGGGCAGGACGATGCCTGCTTCTGCCGCAGAGCAAGCTCACCCACCGCCGCCCTAAAACACAGTGTCCCCGGGGAGCCTCGGGGCCCGTCTCCTCCGCACCCCTCTGCTCTCGGCCTTGCCGGTGACTCGGC